>NW_027507764.1:240498943-240696443 GCF_037356315.1 Lithobates pipiens | reverse complement strand
GCTGTCTGCCAGCGCTAACGACTCCGTTGATTTGGAGTCCATCCATTGCGGTAAGAGTCAAACCTTCTTTTTTTCCCCCAGTCTGGAAGTGATAGTGGCAAAGCCAGGAAGGTTTTCATCGAATTTGTGAAAAGGACTGATCTCCCTGTTCGTTACTCTTTAGTTGGAACCAGGATTTCTTAATTATAAGGACTTTCTTTTTTTGATTGAATTTTGTATATGGTGCTTGTTCGATTTCTTTTGCTCTCTTTATACAATTTATATTGAGTTTTATTACTCTTTTTCACTTTCGTTTTCACGTATATTTAACGCAACTTTAAATATATGATATTAAAGGGATTGTAAAGTGATATTTTTTTTATTTACAATAACAAACATGTTATACTTACCTCCACTGTGCAGCTCGTTTTGCACAGAGTGGCCCCGAACCTGCTCTTCTGGGGTCCCTCGGCGGCTGTCTCGGCTTCCTCCCGCAGATGCTTCTCACGTTCATGCGAGCTCCCTCGCATGGTGAGAAGCATCTGCGGGCACGCTCCGTGATACAGCCGGCGGCTATAGCCGCTCACTGTATCACACGGCCCCGCCCCCCCGGCGCTCCGCGTCAGTGGATGTGATTGACAGCAGCGCGAGCCAATGGCTGCAGCCAATCAGCGGCCAGGCTGAACGGTGGAAAGGACGTCGGGGGACGAGCGCGGGACTTTCGAGGGGTGAGGTAAGTAAAACGGGGGGCTGGGGGCGCAGGCACTGTCAGATGTTTTTTCACCCTAATGCATAGAATGCATTAAGGTGAAAAAACATTTACCTTTACAACCCCTTTAAGTGCTCTTTGTGAGGTGAACATTATTAGATTGAGAGGCCATCCAGCACAGAACTGTTCAGATTTTCTAACAGGCGTGGGTGCTAGCTGTCAGAATTCAATTGCTGGCAGGGGAGAATCCTCCATATGCTGTTTAGTGTAGATGAGAGAATACATTTCCCTCATTCAGCACAATGTATGGTTAGCTTTAGAATCTATTACACAATATTTGAAGGTAATTTTGATTCCTTTTTGACATATTATCTGTTCAAAAAGCAGACAGAAAAGGAGAAATGTGTCCCACTGGTAGTCACCTATAACATATGCCTGGACTTTCCAAGAAAATCACAAAAATACAGCTTCTCCTGCTAAAGCAGTGGTTATCAACCCTGTCCTCAGGGCCAACTAACAGGCCAGGTTTTATGAATTACCTTGGAGAGATGCAGACTAGAATACTGCAATCACTGAGCAGCAAATGGTATCACCTGTGATGTATTTCTTGCAAACCTGGCCTGTTAGTGGGCCCTGAGGACAGGGTTGATGACCACTGTGCTAAAGGACTTAAAATTTTGAGAAAAATTCCGGCAGTTGCTTCTCCTGGAATATCAACAAACACCTTGATGTTAGAAGAAATCATCCCATTGGTTGCAGATTCTTCAAGAGTCTGTTCCGGGACATCCTATTCCCTTGAGCCATGGTATCATCGGGATTGGTGAGCGGCCAGAAGCCCACCCTGTGTATACCCCACAAAAACACTGCATGCAGACACCTTTATCCCATCTCTTTACATTAAAGCCTCAAAAAGAAAATACTATACACATGTTATTTTCTTTTGCTGGTCGCCATTGCACAGCAATCTTTCTGGGCCATTCTTGTGCTAGCTGAAGACTAATGCCGCGTACACACGATCGGAATTTCGGCCAGCAAAAGACAGATTAGAGCATTTCATCTAAAAATACGACCGTGTGTATGCTCCATCAGAATTTAGCTGGCTGAAATCCTGCCAGCAAAAATTTGAGAGCATAATCTCAATTTTTCAGATGGAAAATCTTTCTATCAGAAATTCCAATCGTGTGTATGCAATTCAGATGCGCAAAAACTCATGCATGCTCAGATTCAACTATGAGATGGATGCTATTGGCTACTGGGTATTGAACTTCCTTTTTCTAGTCCAGTTGTACGTGTTGTACGTCACTGCGTTCTTGACGGTCGGAATTTGGTGTGACCGTGTGTATACAAGACAGCTAGAGCGAAATCCCGTCGGAATTCCGTCGGGAAAACCATCAGAGCTTTTTCCCACCAAAATTCCAATCATGTGTACGCGGCAAAGGAAACATCTATATCACTAGGACTTCTCCACTCTCCCCACCCCACCCCACTTAAAGAACTCTGTGCATAATAATATCTGTAGACATTAAGGGGAACTTATTAATGGGGCAGTCTGACATAAAAGGTCATTCTCTTCTTCTTTATACCTGGGGTCATAGGCTCTTTCAGAACCTACTGTTTGACTGATTGTGATTTTCTTTGCATTGCATACCCTTTGCATGTGTAGCACTAACCCCCGAAGGAGCTGCTGGTTTTTTATTTGCAAAATGTAGACAACGAACAGTCTCTCAAAATAGGATCAGAGGGTTAGGAAATTGCATAGTCCCTCTCTCACAAGGCCTAACAGCCAAAAAGGTGCTTTACTCAGGAACAAGTCTCTGCCACAGACGTTGTTGTAGAACATACAGGAATATGTCTCTGCCACAGACGGTGTTGTAGACTTCAGGAAACTAACACTTATGGAAAACTTGTGTGATACCTGGATTTTTAAGCCAGCTTGGCGATACCCATGAGACAGGATTCACTTGGTTACTTCAGCCCTTCCAGGCTCTTGTTAAGAAGCCAAACTGTACGTGGCCTTCTTCTGAAGAGTCCTCCCCGGATAGCTTGAAGCTACTGGTCTTCTCCAACTACCGGAGACGGCACCGGACCACATCGGAATCCTTCTTTAGTTTCCTTGCCTCAGGCTAGCCAGCCCCGAGACAATAAGTCGGGTGCATCCGCTCCCCAGGCCATAGCCTTCCTGGGGGCTGGTAAGGAGGACCAGGACCATGGAGTCAGAACATCCTTCTGGACCGGAACCCCGAATCACACGACATTTGCATCTTAAGTACCCTCTCCCAGAAAGCACAGCAAGAGTGACACTTCCACTGGGCGGGCTTCCGAAAGAGAGTAAACTTAAAGCCCAACTAGACTGTGGTTCCATGCCTGCCAGAAGAGACAGTGCCCCCTTGTGGCCAGGCTGAACATCCTATAGTCCAGTCAGACTGATGCTGAAGTCCAAATTTAGAACAATTGTACCTGAACCAAACTGCAGTTCAGGTGTAACCTTAACTTTCAAAAAGCGTAGCGCGTGCACTTCAGGAGCTACACATGTTTACCAAAAGTAAGAGTCATTCTTGTCCTTTTCTGCTTCAAGAACTTTAACTAAAATACTTGTTTACTTTGCTACAGTCTGGTGTCTGTGTAATTGCATAATCACTTTAAAATATGTCCAAACACAGGGTGTCAGAGGTGTCAGGAGGCATGCAAGGTCAGGCCAACCTTTGAGATCAGCCATCTTCTAGCAGTGCTCACGGGGGTGGCACTACAATTGTGTGTAAAATGCCCCATAGACAGGGCCAGTGCCAGACTATTTTGCGCCCTAGGTGAGACCAGCTACTTGCGCGCCCCCCCCCCCCCAAAAAAAAATCAAAATTAATTAAATAATTTTAGCACCAAAACTCCTGGCTGGGGGGGTGGGTGTAGTGGAACCAGGTGGAGATATGAAGCCGGGTGGAGGGATGGAGCCGGGTGGAGGGATGGAGCCAGGTGGAGGGACGGAGCCCGGTGAAGGGACAGAGCCAGGTGGAGGGGTGGAGGTATGGAGCCAGGTGGAGGGGTAGAGCCAGGTGGAGGAGTAGATGGATGGAGCCAGTTGGAGGGACGGAGCCAGGTGGAGGGACAGAGCCAGGTGGAGGGATGGAGCCAGGTGGAGGGGTAGAGCCAGGTGGAGGGGTAGAGCCAGGTGGAGGGTGGATGGATGGAGCCAGATGGAGGGATGGAGCCAGGTGGAGGGATGGAGCCAGGTGGAGGGGTGGAGGGATGGAGCCAGCTGGAGGGGTGGAGCCAGGTGGAGGGTGGAGGGATGGAGCCAGGTGGACAGGAGGGGGTTCAGCCAGGAGGGGGTTGGAGCCAGGTGGAAAGGAGAGGGGGGTGCAGCCAAGTGGAGAGGGTCATACACCAGTGATAAGGTCTGGAAGTCTTCATCCCCAGCGTCCCACCCCCCACCTGACAGGTTCTCGCCTTGGGTAACTGGCACGTCAGGCAGCAGGCAGCAGTTCCAGGCTCAGGAGATGGGGTCTCCTACTGCACAGCAAACATCCTCCAGATACTTCCCGATCAGATCAGCTGATCATTTGGTTCCACCCCCAGGCTCTGGCTGCCGGCTGCGGAGAGACTGGGGAAGCAGGACGGGCTGCTGTAGCAGCTTTGCGCTCTTCACTCCTCCAGGAAAAGTGACCCGGCGGGCGGCCTCAGCCCATTGAGTGTCCTATGGCCAGTCCGCACCTGGGTGGATGGGCCATCCCGGCTGTCTGTGCATAATGCTGCCAGCCCTGCTCCTCCAATGGTTGCACATCACTCAAGGTGGGAGGCGGGGCGGGCTTAGCGCTGACACCCACGACTACTGTACAACTTGGTCACTCTGGGAGTGGGGGTGGGGGGGGATCTGCCTGCACCTTCTCCATGCCAAGAGACTATGCAGCCAGCCAGATTGAGCCGCCTCCCGCACCGCATCAGCCACCATCTGCCTGGGGGGATTTCCGATCCTCTGGAGGGAACCCGGCGGCTGTGGTTGTGCCCCTAGGCGGCAGTGCGCCCTAGGCGGCTGCCTAGTCCACCTAGTGGGAGCGCCGGCCCTGCCGATAGAGTTCTATTCATTGGCTAATGCTGTACCAATGAATGACTATACACAGGATTCAACAGAAACTTCAGCTTTGTTGTTTTTAATTGTGCATCTATTTCTGCATCGGAGCCTACAACATATACTATATTTAATATATTTAAACTTTAATGGCATCCCAGTCTTAGTCCATAGGGTGAGTTGGTCCACCCTGTCAGGTCACCTGAGACCAGGTGACAGATGCACTCCGTAGGAGTCGGAAGTGTACCGCTAGGTAGTGGACCTTAGGACTGTGCTGCGGATTGTACCCAGGGAGATTCAGGACACCGGTCTACTGGATCACTAACAGATCCTAGTAGGAGCTAGAGCATAGATTCCCCAGGGCGTGGAGTCTAAGAGCCAGCAGGTGTTCACCAGAGCCTCCAGTGGTGAGGATGGACTTCGCTGCAGTCTGGCTCCAGGTCGCGGCCCCTAGGGTCTCACAGCTCACACTCACAGTAGAGTGCAGGAGAATGAAGCAGCAGGCTGGAACAACAAGGATAGTAAGGGGATAAGGCAGAGGTCAGGGCAACTAGCAGACAGGAACAACAGAGTACACACCAAAGGTTCAGGGTCACAGGCAGACAGGGATGGTCAGGGACATGCCAAAAGGTCAAGGTCACAGGCAGACAGGAATCGTTGAGAACACACCAAGGTCGGTAACAGAGACAAATAGAGCACACGGGAAACAGGAAGCCAAACGCACAATTGTTGATCAGCACCGCTGGCTTGCTGGGCACAGGTTAATGTAGGGTTCCCTGATAGGGCCTGGGGTGGAGCCACGCTTAGAGGAGAGGTTATAAAACCACCAGGTGGAAGTGGATGGCCTCTTAGAACACATGAGGGGAGGTAAGCAAACAGAGGATGATCACTGCATAATCATGACACACTCTTTGCAGCTATAACAGCTTCAACTCTTCTGGGAAGGCTGTCCACAAGGTTTAGGAGTGTGTCTATGGGAATGTTTGACCATTATTCCAGAAGCACATTTGTGAGGCCAGGCACTGATGTTAGATAAGAGGGACTGGCTCGCAGCCTCCACTCTAATGCCCCGTACACACGAGAGGACTTATGTCCGACAGACTTCCAAAGGAGTTCCGCCGGAGTTCCGCCGGAGTTCCGACGGAGTTCCGACGGAGTTCCGCCGGAGTTCCGACGGAGTTCTGACAGACTTTTCGGCCGAACGGACTTGGCCACACACGATCACACTAAACTCCGACGGATTCGAACGTGATGACGTACGACCCGACTCAAATAAGGAAGTTCATAGCCAGTAGCCAATAGCTGCCCTAGCGTCGGTTTTAGTCCGTCGGAGTAGCATACACACGAGCGGAGTTTTCGAAGGGGACCGGGTCCGGCGGAGTTCCTTCGGGAAAATTTGAAGCATGCTTCATTTCTAAAGTCCGTCAGACTTTGGCGAATCAAAAGTCCGTTGCAGCCCACACACGATCGGATAGTCTGACGGACTCGGTCCTTCGGACTTTGGATGTTGAAAAGTCCGCTCGTGTGTACGGGGCATAATTCATCCCCAAGGTGTTCTATCGAGTTGAGGTCAGGACTGAGCATACATGGCGCTGGATGCGTGGATTGCAATCAGGGTTTTTTTTTACCCATCCTGCATATAGTAATATGATGGCTGCAAGGTGGCTCTGACATCTCGGGTGGGCATCATACAACGTCCTTTGCTTCCTGGCGATCTAGGGGGCGTGCACGCCCATGCTCGTGGCGTCACTTGGGAGCTGGTGCGTGTACCTGGCAGCCGCAATGTCCGCCGGGCACCTGTGATTACTGGTCACAGAGTAGGAAAGTGGATCGATGTGTGTACAGGTGGCACAGTGTTGTAGTGGTTAGCATTCTCGCTTAGCAGAAAAAAGGGTCATTGGTTCGAATCCCAACCACGACACTACCTGCATGGAGTTTGCATGTTCTCCCTGTGTCTGCGTGGGTTTCCTCCGGGTACTCCGGTTTCCTCCCACACTCCAAAGACATGCAGGTAGGTTAATTGGCTTCTGTCCAAAATTGGCCCTAGTATATGAATGGCGACCTTGGCTTGTGGGCTCCTTGAGGGTAGGGACCAATATGAGTGTGCAAGGGATAGGGACAATTATAGACACTCTCTCAGGTTGAACTGGATGGACTGGTGTCTTCATTCAAACTTACTATGTGTAAACACACAGATCATGTGTTTATAGTATATAGGAACACTGATCGGTCACCTCCCCCAGGCTGTTCCCTCCCCCCACAGTTAGAATCACTCCCAAGGTAACACATTTAACCCCCCTGAATCGGCCCCTAGTGTTAACCCATTCCCTGCCATTGATTTATAAAGTAATCAGTGCATATTTATAGCACTGATTGCTGTATAATTGTCAATGGCCCCAAAATAGTGTCAAAAGTGTCTAATCTGTCCGCCGCAATGTCGCAATCATGATAAAAATCACTGCTCGCTGCCATTACTAGTAAATAAATAAATAATAAAAATGCCATATATCAATAACCTCTTTTGTAGGCGCAAACCAATAAATATATGCTTATTGCAATTTTTTTTTACCAAAAATATGTAGAAGATTGGCCTAAAATGAGGAAGAAATTTGTATTTTTTTTAAAATTTGGGATATTATAAAAAAGGAAAAATATTGTGTTTTTTTCAAAAAGAAAGCTCTATTTGTGTGGGAAAAAATGATCAAAATGTCATATGGGTAAAGTGTTGCATCACCGTGTAATTGTCATTCAAAACGTCGCAGCGATGAAATCTGAAAATTGGCCTGGGCAGGAAGGGAGTGAAAATACCCTGTCTTGAAGTGGTTAAGCACGTGATTAGAGCCAGAGGCTTTAAATCACTTGTCTAGTCACTTCATTTCGTATATGTAAATTACTGTGATTGATTCATCTGCAGTGAATGTTTGGTGAATTTCAAATTCACTGCTTTATAAATATTCCTTACAACATTTTAGAATTGTATATATTAATGATATAAATGATATATCTTTCAGCTCTACCATATAAACTGAATATTTTACATGAAGTGGTGCAATCAAAATACATAGTATTGTGAAAAAATCCTGAGCTTTTCAGAAACAATATTGTAACAAGTGTTACAATAGTCAAAACAAATATGAAAGTCCTGTGTTCCAAATGAAAGTGTTTCAATCGTGATATAAATCCTGTGTGTGCTTCACAAAATAATACACACAAATACACCAGAAGTCCTGTATTCCAAATGAAGCACCCAAGTGTTACAATTCAAAAATAAATATGAATCCCATGTGTGCTTCGCTAAGTAATACGTGACTATTGCAACTCTCTCCCCATTGGCCTACCTCTCCACAGGCTGTCCCCTCTTCAGTCTATCATGAATATTGCTATCAGACTCATGTACCTTACCAACTGCTCAGTGACCACCATCCCTCTCCGCCAATCCCTACACTGGCTTTTAATCGCCCAGCAAAGTAAATTCAAAATACTAACTACAACATACAAAGCCATTCATAACTCTGCCTTGAGCCACATCACCAATCTTGTCTCCAAATATCACCCAAATCTGCTCCCAAGACCTCTTGCTCTCAAGCTCCCTAGTCTCCTCCTTCCATACTCGTCTCCAGCACTTCTCCGGAACCTCTCCCATTCTCTGGAACTCTCTACCTCAATCTGTCCGGCTATCTGCATCTCTGGCTGCCTTTAGGCGATCCCTGAAAACTCATCTCTTCAGGCAAGCCTATCACACCTCCTACTAATCTTTTATCACTTCCATCAGCTCATTCCCCAGTTACAACCTTTTGTACCACTTGCCCCACCCCATTAGATTGTAAGCTCTTTTGAGCGGGTCCCTCTTAACCCTTTATTGTATTGTAACATATTGTCTCCCTTTTATATTGTAAAGCTCTGTGTAAACTGTTGGCACTATATAATAATAATAATAACAATACTAAATCAAAAATATACAAAGTAAATTTGCTGCTGTCAAGACAGCAGCCTATGTCAGTCAGTGCAACAAGCTTTGTCCATAAGCTAGACAGCGGCATACATGGGAGTGAACATATGCCGGCTTTTATTATGCTTTTACTTTGTATATTTGAGAAATAAATGCTACATTAAGAGGCTGCACGCCCCCCCAAACCCCCCCCCCCCCCGTCCCTTTCTTTTATGTCTGTGATGGAGCATTATGCATTGGGGCATGGAGAGAAAAAACAACTTCCTTCAGTGACTAAAGGCTACTAGATGGCTTCTAAAAATCGATTTCTCCAGCAGCAGTTAGGAATTTGCCACAGAAGCAGCTCACCAGTCCCAGCAATATTACAGCTCACCATCTGGGCAAACACAGAAATTAGTCCATTCTCTGCCCTGCACTCAGGTGACTCTGGCTGTCAGCACCCCAACTCAGCACTCTGGAGCCTGCTCAGGCCATCAATATGCAGCAGTGATGGTGCACACTGGACAGAGATGTTCACTCTCTGGTCTCCCTTATAGCAAAAGGAAGCTGTGTCCTGTGCAGCCTAAGAAAAAGCAGCTCTTTCCCCTCCTCCTGGCAATCACTCTCTGGGAAATGCAGTTCAAAAGCTCTTGATTACAGTAGAGTCTCTTTCCTCTAGACCAGAGGTCTCCAAACTCTCTAAACCAAAGGCCAGTTTACTGTCCTTCAAAATTTAGGAGGGCTGGAATGTGGTGGTGTCAGTGGGAGTAAACAATGTCCCATCATTGGTATCATGATGGGACATTGTATATAGTGCCCCATCATTGATTTCAGTGAAAGATATTGTGCCCCAACATTGGTGTCAGAGAGAGGTATAGTGCCCTATCATTGGTGTCAGTGGGAGGAATAGTGCCCCATCATTGGTGTCAGTGGGAGGAATAGTGCCCCATTGTTGTTGTCAGTGAGAGGAATAGTGCCCCAACATTGCTGTCAGTGGGAGGAATAGTGCATCATCGTTGGTGTCAGTGAGAGGAAATTGCCCCATTGTCAGTGGTAGGAACTGTGCCTTACTGCTGCTGACAGTGGGGGGAATAATGCCCCAAGGGCCAGATAAAAGCAAGCAAAGGGCCGCAGTTTGGAGACCACTGCTCTAGACTACAATTCCCACAGTGCAGTGCTGCCTGACTCAATCTATTGATTTCTTCAGCTGCTCCTTCCTCTTGCTGATATAGGTGTTACCCAGTTCGGCCCCACGGGGCTGCAGCTACAAAGAGCAGCTGCGGCCAGTGTTTCTCTCCCTCTCCATTCTTAGCCAAGCACCTGGCTACAGGTTGAATTTGCTGCTCTGGGTAAAATGCTGAGTAAAGCCTCATACACACATTTAGATTTTCAGACGACTGAACGTACATTTTTTGTGGCATGCTAGTCTCACGTCGAAAGTGAAGAGGTTACTCACAATACCAAAAATGTTCATACTACAGAATACACCATCAGAAGTGACATAATGGGGGTTATTTACGAAAGGCAACTCCACTTGGAAGTGCAGTCGCTCTAAATCTAAGGGGTAGATCTGAAATGAGGGGAAGCTCTGCTGATTTTATCATCCAATCATGTGCAAGCTAAAATGCTGTTTTTTATTTTCCTTGCATGTCCTCCTCAGATCTACAGCAACTTTACTTCCAAGCGCACTTTCAGTGCACTTTAAAGCGCACTTGCAGTGCAAAGTGGATTTTCCTTTAGTAAATAAAACCCAATATGTTGAATAGTTTTGTATGTATTTTTCATTTCTGAGCATGCGTAGTCTTGCTTTTACGATTTTTTTTATACGAAAATGAATTGACCAAAAATCATACGATTACGGTTTAGCCACCCAGATTTAACCTTCGCTCTTCTATATTTATTGCCCATTGAAATGCACTGTGTGATACCTTTGTTCAATATGCTCCTACAGCATTCCCATTTGTCTTCTGTGTTCAATGTTTCTAGGATTTGGTCCCAATTAATATCATGTTGTAGTAAAAAGTTCAGAAAAATTGTCGCGTTTAAAATTTTGTGTTTTTGTGCTACCCTCATGCCTCTTTTCCCTATGAATATATTTTACTCCTCAACGGTTAGACAGAATATATCCATCTGTCCCTTTGAGATGCTGGAGAAGTACAGTCCATCCAGAGGGCTTTTGAGATGCTGGAGAAGTACAGTCCATCCAGAGGACCTTTGAGATGCTGGAGATGTACAGTCCATCCAGAGGACTTCACTTCATGTTTTTTGGACTTGTCCTTTGGTTCAGGCATTTTGGGGTGAAATTGAACATTTTATTTTTAGGTTACATCTAGGGATGTGCTTCGTGTTCGAGTCGAACATACGTTCGACTCGAACATCGGCTGTTCGCCCGTTCGGCTAAGTCCAAACGTTTTGGTCCGTTCGCGCCAAATTCGTGTGGTGCTCACGGCCCACAATGCACTGCGATGGCGCAGTGCATTGCTGGCTCATGATTGGCCAAGCATGCACTGTGACCCCGCATGCTTGGCCAATCGCAGTGCCAGCAGCGAGGAGAGCCATGATTGGCCACAGGCAGGATGCCTGTGGCCATTCATAGCTCAGGCTGTGTAGTGCACGCCCCACACTATATAAGGCCGCCAGCGCGGCGGCCTTGTGTAGTGTGTTGGCCTCTGAAGCAGTTAGTGGGTGTTCTGTGTACCTTCAACACAGTACACACCGATCGTTTTCGGCTGATTTTCGATCTTGCTGTTGTGTAGTGGTTGTTGTCTGCGTGCCCTGACCGCAGTATACACCGCTATATTCACCTCACCTATATAGCTAGTGATCTATCTTTTATAATAAAGATTGCAGTCAGTAGTGTTAGGATCTTGTGCGTGCTGTCTGCGTGCTCTGTACCCAGTACATACCGCTATATCCACCTACATAGCTCTTCTCTATTTGAGCCCACTTGCCATCTGCAGGAGTTATTGGAAGTTGTGTGTGCCTCCAGCACAGCACAGTATGCATCTGTATATACCCCTTTATCTCTGGTGTTCTATAATAAAGGCATCTGCAGGAGTTAGTGGGTGTTTTGTGCCTCCAGCACAATATACACCTGTATCTACCCTTTATTGCTGTTCTCTAATAGAGCCATCTGCAGGGCTTAGTGGGTGTTGTATGACTCCATTACAGTATACCCCTTTATCTCTGGTGTTCTATAATAAAGGCATCTGCAGGAGTTAGTGGGTGTTGTGTGCCTCTAGCACAATATACACTACCCAACTGCTTTTTTACCCAACTCCCTTCAGGCCATTACCATGTCTGGAAGGCCAGCAAGGAGAGGCAGACAGGCGCGAGCCGATAAAAGAGGGAAAGCAGGCTCTGTGTGTAGAGACAACAGTGCTGGCCGTGGACGCGGTGCATTGTCATCAGCACGTGGCCATGGGACACGCTTGTCCTTCTTTTCGGCAGCTGGACATGTTGAGCCGCAACATGCCAATGACTTGGTAGAGTGGATGACCAAGCCCTCTTCATCCTCCTCATCCTCCTCATCCTCTCTCACCCAGTCTCAGGGTACTAGCAAAGCAGCTGCCAGCGCATCGTCTTCCCTCCTCTCAATGTCATCATCAGTGACTCCTTCCCTAGACCCACCACGTCCTCCTGAGGAGTCTCCTGAACTCTTTGAGCACAGTGTTGGGTACATGCTCCAGGAGGATGCCCAGTGTTTTGTAGCCTCTGATGATGACACTCAGCTAGAGGAAGGCAGTAGCGTGAATGCAGAGAGAGGGGATGCTCAAGAAGGACAGCAATCTGGCAGTCATGTTCCACAAGCTGCAGCATACTGCCAGGTTTGCTACAGCGATGAAGAGGGAGGGGATGAGGAGGGCACTGACTCCACGTGGGTGCCTGGTAGGAGGGAGGAGGAGGAGGAGGAGGAGGAGGCACATGTCCAACGAGGCAGGATGCCCTCCAGGGGCCAGCTTAGGGGCAGCACACCGACTGAATCACACCGCAGAGCTCCGCCTGTGCAGGGTGCTGCCTCTGCACGTTATTCTAAAAGTTCTTTGGTGTGGGCCTTTTTTGAGACGAGTGCATCAGATCGCACCTCTGCTATTTGCAACATATGTCTCAAGCGTATCTCGCGTGGCCAAAACATCAGCCGCTTGGGCACCACATGCTTGACCAGACATATGTTGACCTGCCATGCAGCTCCTTGGCAAGCGTACCTCAAAGACCCACACCAAAGAACAAAGCGGACCTCTCCTTGCTCCTCATCAGCTGCCATCTCCAACCCCACTAGACCTTCAGTCCTCTCTGAAACCTGCTCTGAGAGGAATGAAGGTGTAGAATTAGGTGTGTCACAGCCAAGTGCTTCCGGGAACTCTGCTAGCGGTACACCCACGTCCGATTATAGCAGGCAAATGTCCCTGCCCCAGCTGCTGGACCGGCGAAAGAAGTTCACTCCCAGCCATCCACATGCACAGTGGTTGAATGCTAGCTTGGCTAAATTGCTAGCACTTCAACTGCTGCCTTTTCAGTTGGTAGACTCGGCCCCCTTCCGTGAGTTTGTACAATGTGCGGTTCCTCAGTGGCAGGTCCCCAAACGCCACTTTTTCTCACGGAAGGCGATTCCGGCTCTCTACCGGCATGTGGAAGGCAATGTCCTTGCCTCGCTGGACAGGGCGGTCAGCGGTAAGGTGCATATTACCGCTGACTCATGGTCCAGCAGGCATGGACAGGGACGTTACCTGTCTTTCACGGCCCATTGGGTCACTCTTCTGGCAGCTGGGAAGGATGCAGGACAAGGTGCAGTAGTGTTGGAGGTTGTTCCGCCACCACGCCTCCAAAATGCTACTATTGGTTGTGACACACCTCTCTCCTCCACCCCCTCCTCTTCTTCTTCCTCCATGGCCTCTTCCAGTGCTCTGTCCTCAGAACCAGCGGTGCTTCGTAGGCGTTCCAGGGGCTACGCAAATACGCAGGCAAAACGATGCCATGCCGTGCTTGCGCTGGTTTGTTTGGGGGACAGGAGCCACACTGGGGTGGATGTTTTGTCAGCTCTGCAGGGGCAGGCCGAGAGGTGGTTGACGCCACGCCAGCTTAAGCCAGGAATGGTGGTTTGTGACAATGGCACCAACCTCCTCTCCGCCCTCCGACAGGGACAACTGACCCATGTGCCCTGTGTAGCTCACGTCCTTAACCTGGTGGTGCAGCGGTTCTTGGGCAGGTACCCCGGCTTACAGGATGTCCTGAAGCAGGCCAGGAAAGTCTGTGTGCATTTCCGCCGATCATTTAATGCCTGTGCTCGGCTGGCTGAGCTCCAAAAGGAGTTGAACCTGCCCAAGAACCGCCTTATATGTGACATGCCCACCAGATGGAACTCAACGTTGGCCATGCTGCAGCGGCTGCACACGCAGCAGAGGGCCATCAATGAGTACCTGTGCGACTACGGCACCAGGACAGGGTCAGGGGAGCTCGGTTTTTTCTCACCACGCCAGTGGGGCATGATCGGGGATGCATTCACTGTCCTGTCACCGTTTGAGGAGGCCACAAGAATGGTGAGCAGTGACAGTGCATGCATCAGTGACACTGTACCTCTTGTCCACCTCTTGGAGCATACGCTGCGTGGAATAATGGACAGGGCACTTGAGGCAGAACAGAGGCAGGAAGAGGAGGACTTCCTTGCCTCTCAAGGCCCCCTTTATCCAGACAGTGTTCCTGCTGTGCCACCCATCACACAGGAAGAGGATGAGGAGGAGGAAGAGGAGGAGGAGGATGATTGTGTCAGCATGGAGGTGGAGGCTGGAACTCAGCATCAGCAGCAGCAGCAGCAGCAGTCTTGTAGGGATGATTTACAGTCCCAAGAAACACGTGGACTTGTACGTGGCTGGGAGGAGGTAGCTGCGGATCATGTTGTCCTTAGTGACCCAGAGGACTCCGGACCGAATGCCTCAGCTAACCTACGCTGCATGGCTTCCCTGATCCTGCAAAGCCTGCGGAAGGATCCTCGTATTCTTCGGATCAAGGAGAGGGACCATTACTGGCTGGCCACTCTCCTTGATCCACGGTACAAGGGTAAGGTTGCCGACCTTATCTTGCCATCGCAGAGGGAGCAGAGGATGAGACATCTCCGGGAGGCCTTGCAGAAAGGTCTGTGCAACGCGTTCCCAGAGACTGGGAGGTTACAAACTCCTGGTCCTGGACAACGTGTTGCTGAGGCATCGGTCAGAAGGAGCGGTGGAGAAGGTGGCCGTCTGACTGATGCTTTCAGACAATTTTTTAGTCCGCAGCTCCAAGGTATGATCGGTTCCAGCACCCATCGCCAGCGTCTGATTTACATGGTGCAGGAATACCTAGGGGCAAGGTCAGACTTGGACACCTTTCCCACCGAAAATCCTCTGGCTTACTGGGTCTTGAGGATCACTGGCCAGAGCTTGCACAGTATGCAATTGAGCTACTGGCCTGTCCTTCATCCAGCGTTCTTTCGGAACGCACCTTCAGTGCTGCTGGTGGCTTTGTTACCGATCACAGGGTGCGCCTGTCCACCGAATCAGTTGATCGACTGACCTTCATCAAGATGAATCAGTCTTGGATCACCCACAGCTACCAAGCACCTGAAGCTGATGTAACAGAATCATTTTTCAAGACTGCCTATGCTGATGCTGAGTGACTGTCCTGTTATGTTGATTGTCTATCCTCTTCCTCCTCCGCTGATATGTTGGAAGAACATTTCTGGTTCTGGGTGATGCTATCAGCCCAATTTTTCTGCCCCTGTTTAACAGGGGCGTTTAAGTACAATTTTTGATGCAATGCTTTGCAGCAGGGCTAATTCCTGCAATCAAACAAGAGTATATGGGAGAGGTTGCAGTGTGGTGGCACCAGCACCAGTGCCTAAGGCCCAATTTTTCTGCCCCTGTTTAACAGGGGTGTTTAATTACAATTTTTGATGCAATGCTTTGCAGCAGGGCTAAATCCTGCAATAAAACTAGAGTATATGGAAGAGGTTGCAGTGTGGTGGCACCAGCACCAGTGCCTAAGGCCCAATTTTTCTGCCCCTGTTTAACAGGGGCGTTTAAGTACAATTTTTGATGCAATGCTTTGCAGCAGGGCTAATTCCTGCAATAAAAGTAGAGTATATGGGAGAGGTTGCAGTGTGGTGGCACCAGCACCAGTGCCTAAGGCCCAATTTTTCTGCCCCTGTTTAACAGGGGCGTTTAATTACAATTTTTGATGCAATGCTTTGCAGCAGGGCTAATTCCTGCAATAAAACTAGAGTATATGGCAGAGGTTGCAGTGTGGTGGCACCAGCACCAGTGCCTAAGGCCCAATTTTTCTGCCCCTGTTTAACAGGGGCATTTAAGTACAATTTTTGATGCAATGCTTTGCAGCAGGGCTAATTCCTGCAATAAAACTAGAGTATATGGGAGAGGTTGCAGTGTGGTGGCACCAGCAGCAGTGCCTAAGGCCAAATTTTTCTGCCCCTCTTTAACAGGGACATGTAATTACAATTCTTGATATAATATTTCACAGGAGGGCCCCTTCCTGTGCCCACCCAGAGTAACGGTGAGGACTTATAGTGTTGTGGCACCAGCACCACAACCACCAAAGGTCAATTTTTCTACCACTGTTCAACAATGGCATGTAATTACAATTCTTGATATAATCGTTCACAGCAGGGCGCTCCAGCGCCCACCAAGAGTCACTTTGAGGGCTTACAATGTTGTGGCAAAACCAACACCTTGTTCCGCCATTTCTGCAGAGCATATAGGGCAGGCCCCTACTTTCAAACATCCAATTTACAAACATCTCCTACTTGCAAATGGAAGGAGACAACAGCAAGTGAGATGAAAAAAGATGGACGACAAAACAAATTATACAGGGGTGATAACCCTTCCCTATGTTTTCCAAAAAGCTTAAAAATAGTTTTTTTGACTGGAGCTACACTTTAAAAATGTACCAGTTGAAAATTACAAACAGATTCAACTTAACAAAACAAACCTACACAGTCCCTGTCTTGTTTGCACTGCCTGTATACTGCTGTTCTGAGTATATAGGGCCTGGGGGCCATACGCATTTCTTTTTTTTAATATGGGTACAGGGTTCCCCTTAATATGCGTACAAGACCCAAATATGCTGGTAATGGGCAGGGAGGGCTACCCATGCCATTTTTCTCAATGATTTTCAACCATATTGCAGGAACCAGATATAACATTAAAACCGCAAGCAGTTTTAAATGGTGTTATTTCCGTTTAATGTAATTTTGTGCAGGGACTGTTCTAAACACGGGAAACACGTGGTACTTCACAGGCATACTGCAGACACCCCCCAGGCACCATATTTAAAGGAATATTTCACTTTTTTTTTCACTTTAATCGTCATTAAAATCAGTGCTCCTGCCAAAACTGCCATTTTTAAAAACATTTTAGGCATTGACCCATGTCCCCTGGGGCAGGAGCCAGGTCCCCAAACCCTTTTTAGGACAGTATCTTGCATATGAGCCGTTAAAATTAGCACTTTTAATTTCGAACGTTCGAGTCCCATAGACTTCAATGGGGTTCTAAAGTTCGTTCGAATTTGGGGCCCGTTCGAAAGTTCTGGTGCGAACCGAACCGGGGGGTGTTCGGCTCATCCCTACACAGGAGATGGTCAGACTGAGGACATGGCACAGGAGATCAATGCAGTGTCCCCGGCAGTGCAGCCAGTGTCCCCGGCAGTGCAGCCAGTGTCCCAGCACGTGTCCCCGGCAGTGCAGCCAGTGTCCCAGCACGTGTCCCCGGCAGTGCAGCATGTGACATCCAGACTTGCCCCCCCATATGTGACATCCAGACTTGCCCCCCCATATGTGACATCCAGACTTGCCCCCCCATATGTGACATCCAGACTTGCCCCCCCATATATGACATCCAGACTTGCCCCCCCATATGTGACATCCAGACTTGCCGCCACCGCCCGTGACATCCAGACTTGCACGCCCCCCCATATGTAACATCCAGACTTGCGCGCCCCCCATATGCGACATCCAGACTTGTGCGCCCCCTCCCCCCATATGCGACATCCAGACTTGCCCGCCCTCTCCCCCCATATGCGACATCCAGACTTGCCCATCCCCTCCCCCCATATGCGACATCCAGACTTGCCCCCTCCCCCCATATGCGACATCCAGATTTGTCCGCCCCCTCCCCCCATATGCGACATCCAGACTTGCCCCCTCCACCCATATGCGACATCCAGACTTGACCCCCCCATATGCGACATCCAGACTGCCCCCCCCATATGCGACATCCAGACTGCCTCCCCCATATGCGACATCCAGACTTGCCCCCCCATATGCGACATCCAGACTTGCCCCCCCATATGCGACATCCAGACTCGCCCCCCCATATGCGACATCCAGACTTGCGCCCCCACCAGGTGGCACCCAGACTGCCACCCCCATATGTGACATCCAGAATTGCCCCCCCGGGTGACATCCAGAACTGCCCTCCCCCTGTGACAGACTTGCCCCGTGAGACATCCAGACTGCCCCCTGTGACAATTTGTCCTGGGTGACATCCAGACTTGCCCCCCAGGTGACATACAGACTTGTCCCCCCGTGTGACATACAGACTTGTCCCCCCGTGTGACATACAGACCTGCCCACCCCCCGTGTGACATCCAGACTTGCCCCCCTGTGTGACATCCAGACTTGCCACCCCCCGTGTGACATCCAGACTTGCCACCCCCCGTGTGACATCCAGACTTGCCACCCCCCGTGTGACATCTAGACTTGCCACCCCCGTGTGACATCCAGACTTGCCACCCCCCCATATGCGACATCCAGACTTGCCACCCCCCCCATATGCGACATCCAGACTGGCCCCCACCAGGTGACATCCAGACTGGCCCCCCCGTGACAGACTTGCCCCATGTGACATCCAGACTTGCCCTCCCCCTGGTGGCATCCAGACTGCCCCCCCCCGTGACAGACTTGCCCTGGGTGACATCCAGACTTGCCCCCCCTGCGGTGACAGACTTACCCCGTGTGACATCTAGACTTGCCCCGTGTGACATCCAGACTGCCCCCCACCAGGTGACATCCAGACTGCCCCCCACCAGGTGACATCCAGACTGGCCCCCACCAGGTGACATCCAGACTGGCCCCCACCAGGTGACATCCAGACTGGCCCCCCTGTGACAGACTTGCCCCGTGTAACATCCAGACTTGCCCCCTGTGGCATCCAGACTGGCCCCCCTGTGACAGACTTGCCCCCTGTGGCATCCAGACTGGCCCCCCCGGTGACATCCAGACTTGCCCTCCCCCGGGTGACATCTAGACTGCCCCCCCGTGACAGACTTGCCCTGGGTGACATCCAGACTTGCCCCCTCCCAGGTGACGTCCAGACTTGCCACCCCCCATATGTAACATGCAGACTTGGCCCCGTGATATCCAGACTTGCCACCCCATATCTGACATACAGACTTGCCCCCCCCGACAGACTTTCCCCGTGTGACATCCAGACTTGCCTACCCCTGTGACATGGAACCGTGTCCCCTTGTCTTGTCCCCTGCTGTCACGCAGATGGAGATTATGCGCCCGCTCACCTCCGCCAATCAGATGAAGAGTGGATAACTGAATATCAGGCATGAGCAGGCCGAGCAGGGCCATTTTGCTGCTGGTGTGTCAGGAAGAGGGCGTGTGCTTTTCGGAGGTTGTTTTGACAGGACACAGCGCCTTACAGAGGACAAATAGGAGACTACACCTCCCCTTCTTCATAGCACATCTATTGGAGAGAAAGTAAGGCTGCATTCACACCTGAGTGTAGCGTTTTTACCACGATTTGCCGCGAATTTGTGCAGGGCAAAAGGTCACCAATGTTAAAAGAAGAAAAACGCCCAAATCAGCCCGATTTGCGCGACAAAAAAGGTCCGGAACTTGTTTGAGCTTCAGGCGTAGGGCTTCAGGCAACTTGGAGTGGAGATGTGAACCATCTCCATTGAGAATAATGGATTTTTTCCCCTCCAGCGTTTTGTAGCTTCAGGCGTCAAGCTACAAAATGCTCAGGTGTGAATGGGGTCTAAGTGTCATATGACCGGGGGGGGGGCAGTGTCGGGATGTGGGCGGGCTTGTGTAATGGATCAGTGTTTTCTCTCCTCCTTTGTCTGAGGGAAAAGAAAGCCAAGGCAGGGGCCCCCGACTACCTCCATGATAGGGGCCCCCGACTCCCTCCATGATAGGGGCCCCCGACTCCCACCATGACAGGGGCCCCCGACTCCCACCATGACAGGGGCCCCCGACTTCCTCCATGACAGGGGCCCACCAACTTCCTCTGTGACAGGGGCCCCGATACCCTCCGTGAAAGGGGACACCCTCCGTGACAGGGGTCCCCCGACACCCCCTGTGACAGGGGCCCCCGACACCCCCGTGACAGCCCCCCGACATCCTTTATGACAGGGCCCCCGACATCCTTTATGACAGGGCCCCCCGACTCCCTCCATGACAGGGGCCCCCCAACTTCCTCCATGACAGGGGCCCCCCAACTTCCTCCATGACAGGGGCCCCCCAACTTCCTCCATGACAGGGGCCCCAACTTCCTCCGTGACAGGGGCCCCCGACTACCTCTGTGACAGGGGCCCCCGACTTCCTCCATGACAGGGGCTCCCGACACCCTCCGTGACAGGGGCCCCCAACATCATCCGTGACAGGGGTCCCCCGACACCCCCGTGACAGGGATCCCCCGACACCCCCAGTGACAGCCCCCCGACATCCTTTATGACAGGGACCCCCGGACTTCCTCCATGACAGGGGCCCCCCGACTTCCTCCGTGACAGGGGCCCCTCCGACTCCCTCCGTGACAGGGGCCCCTCCAACTCCCTCCGTGACAGGGGCCCCCCGACTTCCTCCGTGACAGGGGCCCCCGACTTCCTCCATGACAGGGGCCCCCAACTTCCTACCTGATTGGGGCTCCGACTTCTTCGATGACAGGGCCCCCCCGACTTCCTACACTACCGGCGCACCCGACTTCCTCCATGACCGGGGGGCCCCCTCCTCCCAGCGCAAATTCCCCCAATCCCTCCTACAACACTGGAAAGGGACACCCCATTACATTAAAGGATTACAAGAGAGAACAATTTAGGGCACTTTCACACTGGGGGGGGGGGGGTATCGGCGGTAAATTGCCGCTATTTTTCAGTGTGAAAGTAGCCTCAGATTTCTCATCTCCCCTTTACTTTGGAGTCGTCTGTTTATAAATCACTATTAATATTCTGCTGTCTTCATAGCAATCGCTGCACATTGACAGATGAATGCCTCTGTATTTTATACATTGATCTCCACCTTCTTTTTCATATATTTATTACTGTTATCAGCACCTAAAGTGCTATGGATTGTATTATATGAATTCTCACGTCTTGGATATTTATTTGCTCAATGTCACATTATTTGAATCGCCATTAATTACATCCTTGTACACCGATGTCATGTTAGCTTTGATGCATAAATTTATTTGGCAATCACTACAGCAGCGCAGCCCCTCCATTCCATATATATACCAATCACATTAGATACCGATAAGATATTGGGTGCCTGCGGCAGCGGGTCACTTTTCATCATTATATCTAATTTAAAGTGGGGGTATCCACTACACAGTTATTATGCCCCCTCCCACCAACTCACATCTCACCCCTATCCCCCCTCCTAGCAGAAATCTACACCCCCAATCCCCTCTCCTAGCACAAATCCTCCCGCCCCCCAATCCCTCCTCCTAGAACAAATCACTAATCCACCCAGGCCCTCCTCCTTGCAAAAATCCTCCCCAATCCCCCTTCTAGCAACAACCCCCCCAATCCATTCTCCCAGCACAAATCCCCCCCTCCTAACACAAATTCTCCCCAACTCCCACTCCCAGCACAAATCACAAATCCCCCCAACCCCCCTCCTAACACAAATCCCCCCTTCTAGCAACAACCCCCCAATCCATTTTCCCAGCACAAATCCCCCCCCCCCAATCCCCACTCCCAGCAGAAATCTCCCTCAACCCCCCCTCCTAACACAAATCCTCCCCAACCCCCCTTTCTAGCAACAACCCCCATAATCCATTCTCCCAACACAAATCCCCCCAACCCCCACTCCCAGCACAAATCCCCCCAACCCCCACTCCTAGAGCAAATCCTCCCAATCCCTCCTCCTAGCACAAATCCTTCCCCCTAGCAAAAAAAATCCCTAAATCCCTTCTTCAAGAGCAAATCCCCCCACAAATCCACAACCCCCTCCAAATTACCCTTTTCCTAGCACACATTCTTCCTCCCTACCCAAATCTCCCCCAGAAGAAATCCCCCCCTCTTAGCAGAAATTCCCACACCCTTAGGGCAAACATTCCCCGTCCGGCCCAAATCCCCCAAAACTGTCCTAGCACATAACCCCCCCCCATTTCTCATTCTGTCAAATACACCCCCCATCCTGATTACACCTCACAGCACAGATAAATGCCCACCCCCCTTCTCCACAAACATCCAAAGCACAAACTTTTACCCCACCTCCCCTCCTCCATTGTGTACAATTTCCCTGTGACCTTCCCCTCCTCATCCTCTCCTGTCACTACAGCGCTCCTCCAGCACATGAGATAGGATTGCTCTTAGATGACATTGAGCTGTACACACACACAGTGTGATTGACGCCCCCCATCCACATTTCCTGCTGCCGGTGTTCTGTCTAGAAGTTCCCCCCCATCGAATATTGCCCGCGCATGCACAGGACGGAGCCGCACTTCAGCTGATTTGCCGATCAGCTGGAGTGACGTGACCAGGGCGTCGTAGGGGGCATCTCTCGATGGGAGATATCATTTCAGGGCCACAATTGAAACCTATACAAACAGTGGGGGAGACCGTAGTTCTCACATTGTGCCTCGCTGTTGCGGGCGGCTTTACAGTGTACTGATGGTGCAGTTTTGTCTGTGTTGCAGGCGGATTTGCTGTGTTGAACGGCCGGTTTTGCCTGTGTGAAAGGTCGGTTTGCAACACAGACAAAACCAGCTCTTTAACACACACTAGCTGCCCTCCAGCAGCAGCGATGCACAATGTGAGAACTACGGTCTTCCCCGCTGTTTGTATAGGTTTAAATTGTACCTGTGAAATGGTATCTCCCATCGAGAGACACCACCTATGGTGTGCGCATGCGCCCTGGTTACGCCAGCCCATCTGATCGGCAAATCACCTGTTGTGCTGTTCCGTACGGCTCATGCACAGTACATACCGGGGCACTATTCGATGGGGGACACTTCTCAACAGAACATCAGGAGATGAGTAGCCCTTGGAGGAGATAGGGGGGTGGTAATCAAAGTGTGTGTGTGTGTGTGTGTACAGTCCGATGCCATCTCTCCACTCTGCCCCTTCTCCTCTCACTGCTGCAGGATGTCATTGCCTTTTCCCAGCTCTGAGTGTGGGCGATGGTGGGGGGAGATCAGTGGCCAATCAGGCATCACATCAAAGGGAGGGCACAACTGAAATCTGGGTGTAAATCAGCACCCCCCTGAATCCTGCCATGTCTGTGCCTCTCCATCCAGCAGTTGGTCCTGTGGCTGATTAAGGTGATAAACTCACTTGGTGCCTTATCTGAATTAAATTAGCCTCAGAACCTGTGTAATTCATATGTGTTCAGGTGGCAACCCTAGGTGTGGGGTGTGAGGAGTAGGGGGAGGTGTGAGGAGTGGGGGGGGAGGTGTGAGGAGTAGAGAGGGGGGTGTGAGGAGTAGAGGGAGAAGAGAGGGGGTGTGTGAGGAGTAGAGAGGGGGTTTGTAAGGTGTAGAGGGGGTGTGTGAGGAGTAGAGAGGGGGTGTGTGAGGAGTAGAGGGGGGGTGTGTGAGGAGTAGAGGGGGGGTGTGAGGAGTAGAGGGGGGGTGTAAGGAGTAGAGGGGGGGTGTAAGGAGTAGAGAGGGGGTTTGTGAGGAGTAGAGGGGGTGTGTGAGGAGTGGAGGGGGAGGTGTGAGGAGTAGAGGGGGGATGTGTGAGTAGAGGGGTGTGTGTGAGGAGTAGGGGGAGGTGTGTGAGGAGAGGGGGGTTTGTAAGGAGTAGAGGGGGCTGTGTGAGGAGTAGAGGGGGCTGTGTGAGGAGTAGAGAGGGGGCTGTGTGAGGAGTAGAGAGGGGGCTGTGTGAGGAGTAGAGAGGGGGCTGTGTGAGGAGTAGAGGAGGCTGTGTGAGGAGTAGAGGGGGGGTGTGAGGAGTAAAGGGGAGGTGTGAGGAGTAGAGGGGGGTGTGTGAGGAGTAGAGGGAGGTTTAAGGAGTAGAGGGGGGTTTGTAAGGAGTAGAGGGGGATGTGTGAGGAGTAGAGGGGGGTGTGTGAGGAGTAGAGGGGGTGTGTGAGGAGTAGAGGGGGGTGTGTGAGGAGTAGAGGGGGTGTGTGAGGAGTAGAGGGGGGTGTGTGAGGAGTAGAGGGGGTGTGTGAGGAGTAGAGGGGGTGTGTGAGGAGTAGGGGGAGGTGTGAGGAGTAGAGGGGGTTGTGTGAGGAGTAGAGGAGGGGGTGTGAGGAGTAGAGGAGGGGGTGTGAGGAGTAGAGAGGGGGTGTGTGAGGAGTAGGGGGAGGTGTGAGGAGTAGAGAGGGGTTTGTAAGGAGTAGATGCGGGTGTTCAAGGAGTAGAGAGGGGTGTGTGTGAGGAGTAGAGGGGGGTATGTAAAGAGTTGAGAGGGGGGTGTGAGGAGTAGAGAGGGGAGTGTGAGGAGTAGGGGGAGGTGTGAGGAGTAGGGGGAGGTGTGAGGAGTAGAGGGGGGTTTGTAAGGAGTAGAGGGGTGTGTGTGAGGAGTAGAGAGGGGGGTTTTTAAGGAGTAGAGAGGGGGTGTGAGGAGTATGGGGAGGTGTGAGGAGTAGGGGGAGGTGTGAGGAGTAGAGGGGGATGTGTGAGGAGTAGAGAGGGGGGTGTGTTAGGAGGAGAGGGGGTTGTGTGAGGAGTAGAGGGGGTGTGTGAGGAGTAGGGGGAGGTGTGAGGAGTAGAGGGGGTGTGTGAGGAGTAGGGGGAGGTGTGAGGAGTAGAGGGGGGTGTGTGAGGAGTAGAGAGGGGGGTTTGTAAGGAGTAGAGGGGGGGTGTTTGAGGAGTAGAGAGGGGGGTGTGTGAGGAGTAGAGAGGGGGGTGTGAGAGGAGTAGAGGGGGGAGGTGTTAGGAGTAGGGGGAGGAGTAGAGGGGGGTTTGTAAGGAGTAGAGAGGGGGGTGTGTGAGGAGTAGAGGGGGTGTGTGAGGAGTAGAGGGGGTTTGTAAGGAGTAGAGAGGGGGGTGTGTGAGGGATAGAGAGGGCTTGGCATTTTAACACTGTTTTCATATGCGGGCACAACTAACGTATGCGTTCGCTTCTGCGTGCGAGCTCGGCGGGGCCCTTAAAAAAAAGAATTTTCTTATTTATTTTACTTGTACACTGTCCTTTAAAAAAAAAAAAATGTGATAGAAAAAAAGCAAAATGTGAGATCTGGGGGTCCAGCAGACCTCAGATATCACATTTACACTTAAATGTCTTTTTTTATTTACAAAAAAAAAATCCCCTTTTAAGACCATTAAGCGGAAGTGACGTTTGAAGTCTTTCCCTCACCTCATCCAGCCTCACAGGGAAGAGGAAGCGATTGCCTCTGCCACTACAGACGGCTCTGGTAAGTGGTGGAGATGACCGCAGCACGGCGGGGGGCCCCTCTCCCTCCGACGATAAAAGTGATTTGTGACAAATCCACTGCAGAGACCACTTTTATCTGAAAGCTGACCGCCCGCTGTTGAAGAGGATACCAGGGTTATGGCATTCCCAACGGTATGCCCACAGGGTGAGCCTGGGCACATCCTAATCACCACGTGCGGCACATATTCCCCTGTTTTACTGACACTGGCCACTGCCCTATTGACACCATCCATGATTTCATGTTTTAATATGTTTGTTTACATTTATTTCTAAACGTCTGTGTATACACACACTATATTATCAAAAGTATTGGGACACCCGCCTTTACATGAAATTTAATGGCATCCCAGTCTTATTCCGTAGGGTTCAATATTGAGTTGGCCCACCCTTTGCAGCTATAGCAGCTTCAACTATTCTGGAGAGGTTGTCCACAAGGTTTAGGAGTGTGTATATGGGAATGTTTGACCATTCTTCCAGAAGAACATTGGTGAGGTCAGACACTGATGTGGACGAGAAGTATCGGGTTGGGGTCAGGACTTTTATATATTAAAAAAACAAAGTTGTCATTAAATACCACCAAAATAAGTTGTATTGAACCTGCCAGGTGTCAGGGGATCAAGGGCACCACATCCCAAAGAGATCTATACAAATGTAGCACTAACCCCCGAATGAGCTGCTGGTTAGATTGGGCTTACCGTTACCCTCTTTCTCCTCACTTCACGTCTAGGGGCGTCCCGTGGTAGATGGTCCAGTAACTTGAGAGACTGACGACAGATCCACTTAAATGGATTTTATTTGTAAAAACCGTAGACAATGAACAGTCTCTTAACATGGGATCAGAGGGTTGGAAAGGAAGTTCAGGTACTCTTAAGCCGCGTACACACGAGAGGACTTATGTCCGACAGACTTCCGAAGGAGTTCTGCCGGAGTTCTGCCGGAGTTCTGACGGACTTTTCGAATGAGCGGACTTGGCCACACACAATCACACCAAACTCCGACGGATTCGAACGTGATGACGTACGACTGGACTCGAATAAGGAAGTTCATAGCCAGTAGCCAATAGCTGCCCTAGCGTCGGTTTTAGTCCGTCGGAATAGCATACACACGAGCGAATTTTTCGGTAGGAACTGGGTCCGGCGGAGTTCCGTCGGAAAAATTTGAAGCATGTTCCATTTTCTAAAGTCCGTCAGACTTTTGCGAATCAAAAGTCCGTTGCAGCCCACACACGATCGAATAGTCTGACGGAATCATTCCGTCGGACTTTGGATGTTGAAAAGTCCGCTCGTGTGTACGCGGCATTAGTGTCAAAGTCAATATTAAAGAATTTGCTTACTTTGACTGCATCCAGAGAATAGCCATTCGCAACTGGATGTTCACTCAAGTTGGACAGTCTCTCTCTCACAAGGCCTAGCAACCAACAAGGTGCTTACTCAGGAACAAGTCTCTGCCACAAACGTTGTTGTAGAACATACAAGAATACGTCTCTGCCACAGACGTTGTTGTAGAACACTCGTGTGATACCTGGATCTTTCAGCCAGCTTGGCGATATCCACGAGACCGGTTTGTCTTGAGTACTTCAGCTCCTCCAGGCTCTTGCTAAGAAACCAACCCATACGTGGCCTTCATCTGAAGAGTCCTCCCCTGGATAGCATGAAGTCACTTGGTCTCTCCCAAACCAGAGACGGCACCCAAACACCTCAGAATCCTCCTTTAGTTTCCTTGCCTCTGGCTAGCCAGCCCAGAGACAACAAGATCGGGTGGATCCACACCCCAGGCCATAGCCTTCCTGGGGGCTGGTCAGGAGGACAAGGACCATGAAGTCAGTATATGCTTCTGGACCGGTAACCCTGAACCACGTGACATCCGCATCTTAAATACCCTCTCCCAGAAAGCACAGCAAGAGAGCCACTCCCACTGGGCGGGCTCCGAGAGAGAGTAACTTAAGCACCCGACCAGACTATAGTTCCATGCCTGCCAGAAGAGACAGTGCCCCCTATGGTCAGGCTGAATATCTCATAGTCCAGTCAGACTGATGCTGAAGTCCAAATTCAGACAATTGCACCCAAACCAAACTGCAGTTCAGGTGTAACCTTAAATTTGAGAAACACATAGCGCATGCTCTTCAGGAGTCGGCGCTACACAAAATAGAGAAATAATGGGGATTTTAAAAGGTGCCAAAGTCAATAGCAATTGTATATACTGTATATATAATACACACACATTTGTGTTTTACCTTTCGGGTGCACACCCTAATGCAATAGGCTGCACACATGTATGGGTATGCCACTTAAAACAGCCAACGTACGACGTCAGATGGTCTGCAAGTAGTTAAAGGAGAAGTACAGAGAAGCTCGTTTTGCACCCCTGTGACCCATTTATTAGCAGAGAGTGGGCTGAAGTCCGTTCTCTGCTGATGTCACAGAAGTGTGTCCAGGGTCCGCGTTATCGCGACAATGGAAGTCGGGATCCACCAGGTCCCTAGACCAACACCCAGCTCAGCCTCTCAGTGAGCTGCTGAGAGCGTGAGCTGGCCGCTCCGCTCCCTCCACAGCCCAGCGCTCCAATGAGTGAGGAGGGGGCAGAGCAGAGAGCTCTGACTGACAGTCTGCGGCTCTCTGCTCATGGAGTTGTGAGAACCGAGCAATCAACAGTGTTTGATCGATTGGTTCTCAGTGTAGAGGCGCCGGGGGGGACAGATACGGCATCCACCTAGGTAAGTACGATACTGGAAAAAACATCTATCAGTGGTACCATCTATCAGTGGTACCTATCAATGCCACCATCCCTGCCACCCATCAGGGCCCATCAGTGCCCTTTTATCTGTGTCCATCAGTACCGACTTATCTGTCCCCATCAGTGCCACCTTATCAGTGCTGCCTTAACTGTGCCTATCAGTGCCCCCTCATCAGTGTATATCAATGAAGGAAAATTACCTGTTTGCTAAATTTTATAACAAACTTTTAAACATGATTTTTATTTATTTTTTTCAAAATTTTCCATCTTTTTTTGTTTAGCAAAAAATAAAAATTAAATACCACCAAAAGAAAGTTCTATTTGTGGGAAAAAAATCATAAAAATGTCATTTGGGTACAGTGTTGTATGACTGCGCAATTGTCATTCAAAGTGCGTTAGCGCCGAAAGCTTAAAATTGATCTGGGCAGGAGGGAGGGTTTAAGTGCCTAGTAAGCAAGTGGTTAATGACCAGGCCATTTTTTGCGATACGGCACTGCAATTGCGCGGTCGAGCAATGCTGTACTCAAATAAAATTGATGTCCTTTTTTTCCCCACACATAGAGCTTTTTTTCCTTGGTATTTGATCACCTCTGCAGTTTTTAATTTTTTGCGCTATAAACAAAACAAAAAAAAAAAAACTATTTAAAAAATAAATAAATAATTGTTTACATTCTACTATAATACATGTCCAATAAAAAATACTAATAATAATTTCTTCATCGGCCAATATGTATTCAGCTACATAGTTTTGGTAAAAAAAATCCCAATAAGCGTATATTGATTGGTTTGCGCAAAAGTTACAGTGTCTACAAACTATGGGATATTTTTATGGCATTTTTATTTATTTTTAGTAGTAATGGCGGCGATCAGCGATTTTCAGCGGGATTTCGACCTTGAGGAGGACAAATCTGACACCTGACACTTTTTTTGGGACCAGTGACACTAATACAGGGATCAGTGCTAAAAGTATACACTGTCACTGTACTAAGGACACTGGCAGGGAAGGAGTTATCAGGCGCGATCAAGGGGTTAAATGTGCCCCTAGGGGGTGCTTGCTAACTGTATGGGGGTTGCTTTGACTTGGCGAAGACAGAGATCTGTGTTGCTGCTACAAGATCTCTATCTTCTCCCCTGTCAGAACGGTGATCTGCCTTGTTTAGATAGGCAAATCGTCATTCTGCCTCTCCTGGGAATGATCACGGGTGTTCGGCGGACATCTTTATGGAGACACCGCCGCTGGTGCCATGCAATTTCACTCTCCAACTGCTAGGAGAGCAGCTAGACTCAAAATCAGTTTACTACAGCAGATCAGGCAGCATTTGAGATTGGTTGCCAGAGAATACAGCACATCATTACCATTCAAAAACTGGTTGCTAGAGGAAACAGCACACATTACGGCTGCTTTGTTGCTAAAAGTTACTGCACATTACGGCACATTACTGCACAGACATGACTAGGCATGATGGGAATTGTAGTTTCTGAACTGGAGAGCCGTAGTTTGAAGACCCTTGCTATTGGTTACTGTACATCATTACCACTTAATGGTTGCTAGAGATAACAGCACATCATTAAAGCTCACTGCTTGGTTGCCTGTGACATCTCCAGTAGGCACTGCAGCAAGGTCTATATCCTAGCAGTGGCTCAGCAACACGTCTTCTCACTCTTCCAGCCTCCCCCACATAGTACTCGCTTGGTGGTTTTTTAGCAGCTCAGTCTCTCACGGGGGGACTGTAACTGTACCGCCGTACCGCACACCAACTCTCCCATAATACTGCGCCATCCTGGTGAATTTTTTCCTGGGCAAATCTTGCTCCCTCTACAAAAAGCAGGGTTGAGTTCAGGCCTCATGGACTTTGGTGAATAGGCCATTCCTTGAGACTACATGTCCCATTCATGCCCCTGAAGTCTCTTCTGATTGGCAGCTCGTTCTGCTTAGCTGGAGGGAGGGGGATGAACTAGAGAACAGCAATAAGACAGAGCTGGCTGCTGACAGGATGGGAGGGGGGGCCAGGAGGTTGCGAGCACACAGACAACCTGCAGCTGCACCTTGTGTTTTAACGTTTTTTTTTAAACAAATATATTATAATAATGGGCGTCCGCAGCAGGGGGCAAGGGGGGTCAAGTGCCCCCCCCCGGAATCCCCAAGGTGTTGCAGCCGCTGCCATGCTGCATTTTTTTTTACTGAGTCCACCGGCAGCTGCATCCTCCGCTCTCTCCTCTGGATCACAGAGCTGGCTGCCTCTGTGTTCGGCGGCCGCTCTGTAACATGGCCCCGCCCCCCCAGACCTGCTTGTGTGATAGTAGAGAGAATCAACATTTCGCCTATCACACGAGCCGGTCTGGGGGGACAGGGCCATGTTACAGAGTGGCCGCCGTACACAGCCAGCCAGCGCTTTTATCCATAGGAGGAGATGCTGCAGGTACAGCCCGCCCTGTGTGCCACAGTGCCTGGATAGGAGGATCGGGGGAGGGGCCCCCCTGCCAATTCTCCTATCCAACTTATTTTACTGTCCCCAGTTCACCTTGTTCACCTCTCCTACCCCCCCCCCCCCAGTGCTCTCCTCCACCACCACACTCTCCTGCCCCCCAGTGCTCTCCTCCACCATCACACTCTCCTGCCCCCCCCCCCAGTGCTCTCCTCCACCACCACACTCTCCTGCCCCCCCAGTGCTCTCCTCCACCACCATGCTCTCCTGCCCCCCCCCCCAGTGCTCTTCTCCACCACCATGCTCTCCTGCCCCCCCCCCCAGTGCTCTCCTCCACCACCACACTCTCCTGCCCCCCCCAGTGCTCTCCTCCACCACCACACTCTCCTGCCCCCCCCAGTGCTCTCCGCCACCACCACACTCTCCTGCCCCCCCCTGTGCTCTCCTCCACCAACACACTCTCCTGCCCCCCCCAGTGCTCTCCGCCACCACCACACTCTCCTGCCCCCCCAGTGCTCTCCTCCACCACCACACTCTCCTGCCCCCCCAGTGCTCTCCGCCACCACCACACTCTCCTGCCCCCCCCCAGTGCTCTCCTCCACCACCACACTCTCCTGCCCCCCCCCCCCCCCCAGTGCTCTCCTCCACCACCACACTCTCCTGCCCCCCCTGCTCTCCTCCACCACCACACTCTCCTGCCCCCCCCAGTGCTGTCCTCCACCACTACACTCTCCTGCCCCCCCCAGTGCTCTCCTCCACCACCACACTCTCCTGCCCCCCCCCCCCACAGTTCTCTCCTCCCCTGTTCTTGTTGCCCCCCTGCTCTCCCCATCCTTCTCTAGCCACCATCCCAGTTCTCTCCACTCCCCACGTTCACTCCCCAGTGCTCCTCCCCCCAGTGCTCTCCCCCTTGTCCCCCCCCAGTGCTCTCCTCCACCACACTCTCCTGCCCACCCCACAGTTTTATCCTCCCCTGTTCTTGCTGCCCCCCTGCTCTCCAGCTCTCCCCATCCTTCTCTAGCCACCATCCCAGTGCTCTCCCCCCCTGTCCCCCCCCTGTTCCCCCCAGTGCTCTCCACTCCACCCAGTGCTCCCCCCTGTTCCCCCCACAGTGCTCTCCACTCCCCCCAGTCATCTCCCCTCCGTGCTCTCCCCCTGTTCTCCCCCAAGTGCTCTCCCCCCCGTGCTCTCCTCTCCCCCCCCGTGCTCTCCCCCTGTTCTTTCCCCCCCAGTGCTCTCCACTCCCCCCAGTGCTCTCCCCCCTGTTCTTTCTCCCCCCAGTGCTCTTCAGCTCTCCCCATCACTCTCCAGCCCCCACCCCAGTGCTCTCCAGCCCCCCATTCTCCCCACCCCTGTTTTTTCTGCCCCCCCTGGTGTTCTCCAACCCCCCCAGTGCTCTCTACCCTCCGTGCTCTCCACCCCTGTTCTTTTTGGCTCCCCCCTGCACTCTCCACTCCCCACCCCTGTACTCTCCAGTCCCCCTGCATTTTGCCCCCACCCATGTGCTCTCCAACCCTACCAGTGCTCTCCACCCCCCATAGTGCTCTCCAGTCCCCCGTGCTTTTCACCCCTGTTCTTTCTGGCCCCCACTGGTGCTCTCAAGCTCCCCCCCTGCTCTTTGTACCCCCCCAGTACTCTCCAGCCCCCGTGCTCTCCACCCCTGTTTTTCTGCCCCCCCAGTGCTCTTCACCACCCCACACTCTTAGCCCCCCCAGAGCTCTCAGCCTACCGTGCTCTCTACCCCTGTTCTTATTGCTCCCCCCAGTGCTCTCAAGTTCCCCCCCAGCGCTCTCTGCTCCCCACCCCTGTGATCTCCACTCCCCCTCGCTCTTTGCCCCCACCCATGTCTTCTCTAACCCCGCTAGTACTCTTTGCTCCCCCTTCTCTCCAACTCCCACCCAGTGCTCTCCACTTCCGCAGGACCAGAGGACAGGCTGACTGGGGCTGGAAAATGAGGACAGCTGAAGGTCCAGGTGGCCAGGGACCTCTCCATCTCACAGCAGACAGATCCTCTGGAAGGAGCACCGCCCCCATCCAAAACGAGAACAGACCCTGCCTGCTGCTGGCCATCATGGATATCCTGCTGGCAAGCAAGTTACCGTACCAAGCATCAACAACACACCTTCCCACAGACAGGGACTGCAGACTGGGACATGGGGCACAGGAGGGGCTGCAATGATGGACACAGTGAGGCTGCATTCACGGCACAGTAAAGCTGCATTTGATGGACACAGTGAGGCTGCATTTGATGGACACAGTAAAGCTGCATTTGATGGACACAGTGAGGCTGCATTTGATGGACACAGTGAGGCTGCATTTGATGGGCACAGTGAGGCTGCATTTGATGGGCACAGTGAGGCTGCATTGAGCTCTTGCATCAAGTTTGCAGTCTCTGACCATCTCCTGTAGCATGTCTGCAGTCTCTGAGGGAGTCTGGAGAGGAGTCAAGAGTGGGAGCACCACCAGGATGGTGGTCATGGGAGAAGTCAGACTTGTGTGGACTGTGGACAGGAGACTATAGGATAAAACCAGAGCCACCAAGCTGGAGCCGACTGACTGAGCCCTGCACAGTGCACCTGAGAGGAGGTCAGTGAAAGCACCACCAGGCCAGTCGGGGGGGTCACTGATGTAAGGGGGGAGTGAATACGATAATGTAAGGGGCACTGATATAAAGGGTTTCCTCCTTATATTAGTAACCCACCCCCCTTACCTTCGAGTATTCTTTCTGCAGAAGGTGGTCCCCCCCCCACGTTCTGAGTTCCTGGGGTCCCCCTTGATGATTGATCACTTACCACTATTAACTGGTAAAATGTATGGTTTTCCCTTTCATGAACAAGAAAATAATGACGTTACGCTGTTGGGCTGATATAATAATGCTGTGAGGCTGGTATGAAATTTTTTCCAGGGCTGGTTTTTGAAAGCATGGGCGTCCGCAAGGTTACTCAGGTGGCTGCGTACCATGCCCATACAGCCTAGAGAATGTACTTCTTTTTACATTGCAATACATCTGTTGTTGCCATATTTTTATCTTTATGAAAACAGCCTATACAGTGACAGTATGAGATCAAAATATGGCCACAACAGTTGTATTGCAATGTAAAAAGATGTACATTCTCTAGGCTATATGGGCATGGAACACAGCCGCCAGAGTAACTTCCAATACAAAGTGAAGATGAATTATCTGTTATATAACACATATGTATTACCAGCGGAAAGATTTTCATGAGATTGTCGAAAAGGGGCGGAGTATGAGCGGCCTTAAAATGATGCCCCCCCTTGGAAAAAGTTCTGCGGACGCCCATGCTCGTGCTCCCTCAGTTTCAGGTCTGACCAGCGTTTTCTCAGTTGATCCTTGGATCGGCGTACCCCAAAATTCTTCAGAAGACTCTTCACAACTTTATTCATGATCTTGGCCTTTCTGATATTTGGGTTTGGGTAAGGTCCATACTTCCCATCATAGTCGGTCCTGTTCAATATGTCCACCATCTCCAACATCTCTCCAAAAGACATATTTGAGGCCTTAAATCTTGTCCTCCTGGATTGGGAAGTCTCAGGCTCCGGGCTTTCCTCACCCTCCTCCTTGTTAGTGGAACTATTATTGCGCACCTGCGTTCTCTCCGCCATATGCTCTCCCCACTGCGCGGGAAGCGAAGCGGCGGGAAATAGCCTGGAAAGAACGTCAGGGGCGGGCGGAGTTTCACGCATACGCACTGTATATAAAACGCCACACGTGTATCGTCTGTACATTCTGGGAGGAGAGTGTGAGTCATGGATGCGGCGAATGTGGAAACGAAGGTAACATTTTTAACTTTCTGCTTCACTAGACTAGACTGCTTGTATCTAGGCCGCTGTTGGGACAAGATTAGGAGTGATTTTAATTTCATTATTAGTATTTGAGGGTTTGTCTTGTGTTGTGTCTTGCAGAAAAAATTGACCCATTCAACAATGCCAACTTTATGGGGCTATTCCTCGAGCTCTACATGGAGATGCCCTGCCTGTGGCAGTTCCACAACAAATTTTATAATGACAGATCAAAGAGGAACGCAGCACTGGAGAAACTGCTTGCTTTGGTGCAGATCAGGGTCCCCACGGCAGACATGATATATCTGAATCGCAAAATTGTGGCCATGAAGCTTACATATTTCAGGGAGAGAAAGAAGCACCTGGAGTCCTTGAGAGCAGGAGATCCAGATGCTGTTTATTACCCCAGGATGGTGCACTTTGACAGGCTGCATTTTCTGGTAGACCTGGGGGTACCCAGGCCACCACTCAGGCCACCGCTCTCCAGGCTTCCTCCAAGGCATCCTTCACCCCCAGCTGAGGCTTCTGATGTACAACCTGGGCCTTCCAGGCAGCACCATGTGGTGGGGCCCAGCTTGAGACAGGTATGGCATTGTTGAACATATTTCTTGTGTTACATTTAATGATGTTAACTAGATGTTCTTATTGCTCAGTAAGTTGAGATTTTTCCAAGTGGTTTACATCTCAATAGACAGTAGTGACCAAAAATGATTGGGACGGGAAAGAAAAATGCTGGTGTCAGAATGATAGTCTGTTCTATTTGGTAACAGTCAAATAGCAAAAGCCAGGAGCACAAAATGTTGTGATTGATGATCAAAAAACTAAAACTATGTCCCCTTTTCATACACAGGAAGACCTCAGTTGGGGGGAGGCTGTGGCAAGTGGCAGCCAGGAGGTCCACCAACGCCCTCCTTCTCCTCCTGCCCCAGCTACAGGAGCCCAGCCACAGCCTGGAAGGATGCCTGGTGGGAAGTCACAAAGGAAGACCAGAGAGTGATGGCCTGGGTTGAGTCTGGTCTGCCAGAAGATGCAGCCTCTTGAAGATTACCATCCTGGGGACAGAAATGGCATCTGAATTTCCTGTTCTCTAGGACTTCAGGAGCAGACTTCTCTCCCTGAGATTTGTACTCCTCAGGCCACCAATTTTTTTATATCTCATTTAGTCATGTCTGCCCTGGGGGCCAAAGGCTGCACCAAAGTTGAGAAGTTTCTCCAGTGCTGCGTTCCTAGTTTTATTTTCAAGCAAACAAAATACATTTTATTTTTGTTTGATGAAATACATGTGTAATGTGTTTTCCTTCAAAAAGTAGAGTTTATTTGTGAGCAGGCAGGTACATTTCCAAAATACAAAGTGAACTAAAGAACAAGGGGTACCAACACTAAACAACCTCCTGTAGATTAAAAAAGAAAAAGAAAATCTAAAAAATATAATAATGTTGTTGTAAGTTTACACACAAAAAAAAAAGTAAAAAAAAAAAGGATAAATGACCAGTGTCATTAAAGGAGATTTTTAGGGAATCCACCCCCCAAAAAACAAACAAAAAAAACATTGTGTAGATGTGACTTAAACTAAAATTGTATTGCTGAAATGTTTAAAAAAGAGTAATGAAATCCGTTCGGGAGAAGTGTGTGTGACTATGAGCATCAAAAGAAGTTCGTTCTTGCAGCATTGTAAAGAACAAGAGAATGCGCTTGATGAATGATTTTTTAACATTGCAGCGTGACGAATGTGCTATATCGCTTACGAGCAGTAGTTTTACCTGAACGAGCACTTCCGTGTCGGAATTTTGAATGTGAGCATGCGTGGCACTTGGTCCGATGAAAATGCTCTACACATCATCGGATTAGGTCTGTCCGGCCCAGTTGGTCGGGAAATCTTTCCAACATGTTGGAAAATTGGGTCGGACGGAGATTCGGACGGAATCAGTCCGATGCATACCACACACAGTCGGATTATCCGACGACACGGTCCGATAAGACTCATTCCGACAGATTATCCGACCGTGTGTACAAGGGCTTAGATTTCCTGACCAACTGGCCCGGACGGACATACTCCGATCATGTGTAGCGAATTTTGATCGGACCAAGTGCCACGCATGCTCAGATCAAATTCCTACATCAAAGCTATATGCTACTAGCCTGAATGTAGTCCCATCGTAACGAAATTACGTCATCACGTTCTGAAAGATTGGATTTTTCGATAGCTTAGTCCAACCGTGTGTATGCAACAGTTTTGGACACAATCCGTCGGACTAAATCTGGCGGATTTGGTTGGCAGAATCTCTGACTGTGTGTACAGGGGCTTAGATTCATCAAACTTTTCCTCTATTCTGTAAATTGATAATTTATTATCTTATGATCATGTCCCCATTTGTCCACAGTTTGATCCCATCTGGGGTGGTCCGGAGATATGGATTAGTTGATGCGCAGATAATTGAGGGAATTTTGTTTTTTATCTTCATTTTTATTTTTACTTCTTAAGGTCTTATACTCTCTAATAAATGGATCGAGTTTATTCTTATTTCTTTTTCAACTTATTTTATATGTACTGTATTTAAGCGCTTTCTTGTATTATTTAAAAGAGATTGTATCTTTAAATGTATGACATTGTTTCTTAAGCCCCATACACACTATCAGATTTTCTGCTGATTTTTTCCATCAGATTTACCAAAACCATATAATATGAGGTCTCAATGTGTATGCAATCAGGCAGGCCCTTCTACTACATGGTTTTGGTAAACCTGAAGGAAAAAATCAGCAGACAATCTAATAGTGTGTGTGGGGCTTTAATTTCCAAATCTCATGTACTTGTCAATATAATGTTATATTCTCCTTTTTATTGTAAATCTCAATAAACATTTTGAACGAGGAATACTTTGACATCTGCAACAGATCACAAACGCAGTGTGTTTTGAATGTGGTGCAGGAAAGGCGCACGCAATGTGGGTTTCTCCCACTGTGTTCTGGTTTGAATGGTTCTTTGAGGCTGGGTTCACATTGCAGCATGGTGCGGCTCACAGCAGGGGTCCGGTGCAAGCCTGTTCACCATTTCAGGTCCGATTGCAGTCCGAATTTTTGGCTGAATTTGGAATTGAAATGGACCAGAAGACGCACAGGACTCCTGTGCAATTCGCACCGGAGCTGCTCCGAAGATGTGCGAACCAGCTCCATAGAGAGCCAGTCACAATCTCCTGAAATGCGAATTGGATGCGAGGAAACCAATTCCCACTAATGTGAACCAAGCCTAAAGGGTGCTGTGACTGACAAAAGTTTGAGAAACAATGGATTCTGTTTACATCAGTTTTCTTACATCAACTACCAATGCAAGATTATACCATTTGTTTACATCCGTTTTTTAAACGGAAGAAAAATATTGATGCTAATGGAGGTTGCCCATAGAAATAAATTGGTGTCCAATTTTCATCCGTCAACGGAGGGATGACTAACAGAACGCCCGTGTAAAAGGGGCCTTAGGCCTCTTTTACACAGGATGGATCCGTGATGATCCGCCCCGTGAACATCCTCTTGCTCAGTGGGGATCGCTCTTGATCCTGGCTAAGCAGGAAGATGACAGGTCCGTCTCTGCACACTGTGCATGGACAGACCTGTCAGAGCACTGATCTCCCCTATGGGGGATCAGATGACGACAGGCCGCAGAGTCCATAGTCACCTGATTTGATGACGGATGGAAAGGTAGGTTTTTCCTCCGTCACACTTTTTCGGATCGGAGCGGGTCGGATGGCAGCGGACATGTCACCGCTGACATCCGACGCTCCATAGACCTCTATGGAGCATCTGTTTAGGTCCGCCTGAAAAACTGACAGACGGACCTGAACGTCATGTGAAAGAGGCCTTAGAGTATTTGTTTTTTAGCACCCCTGCCAGCGCTACACCCGATAACTGTGCAATCACATGACTACTTATGGTTTGATTCTCAGTCTGACTCACCACTCTCTACTCTGCCCCTTTACCTTATTTTCTGCCCCTTTAGCGCCAGCCAGAAAAGGGGATGGGTAGGGTGCCCACGTGTCCCGGATTGCCCGGGATTATCCCGTTATTTACATTTTTGTCCCCGATCCCGGGCACCTTCATTCTGGGACAATACAGTGTCCCGGAATGAAACTGACACTGGGAACCAGGGCCGATCCTAGGCGGGTGCAGTTCACCCGGGCGCCACAGAGGTGGGGGCGGTCAAGCGCCAGAGTGCTACCCTCCCTCCTCCTCCTTGCCTTGTCGTGACGGTGTCCAGACTGAGGCCAGTCTCTCCGCTGGTCACCACCATCGCTGTATTTCCTGCTCAAGTCCGTCCCCCTTCCATCCTCCTCTCCTCAGAGGAGATCCACCTCCTCTCCAGCTGCCGCCCAGGTGGGGTTTGTGCTGTGGGGGGGTCTGTACTAATGAGGGGTGGTTTGTGGGGGGGGGTCTGTACTAATGAGGGGTGGTTTGTGGGGGGGGTCTGTACTAATGAGGGGTGGTTTGTGGGGGGGGGGTCTGTACTAATGAGGGGTGGTTTGTGGGGGGGTCTGTACTAATGAGGGGTGGTTTGTGGGGGGGGGTCTGTACTAATGAGGGGTGGTTTGTGGGGGGGGGTCTGTACTAATGAGGGGTGGTTTGTGGGGGGGGGTCTGTACTAATGAGGGGTGGTTTGTGGGGGGGGGGGTCTGTACTAATGAGGGGTGGTTTGTGGGGGGGGGTCTGTACTAATGAGGGGTGGTTTGTGGGGGGGGGTCTGTACTAATGAGGGGTGGTTTGTGGGGGGGGGTCTGTACTAATGAGGGGTGGTTTGTGGGGGGGGGTCTGTACTAATGAGGGGTGGTTTGTGGGGGGGGTCTGTACTAATGAGGGGTGGTTTGTGGGGGGTCTGTACTAATGAGGGGTGGTTTGTGGGGGGTCTGTACTAATGAGGGGTGGTTTGTTGGGGGTCTGTACTAATGGAGGGGGTGGTTTGTTGGGGGTCTGTACTAATGGGGGGTGGTTTCTGGAGGGGGTCGATACTAATGAATGGGGGTGGTTTATGGGGGGTCTGTACTAATTGGGGGTGTTTGTGGGGGAGTCTGTACTAATGTGGGGGTGGTTTGTGCGGGGGGTTTTTGGGGGTCTGTACTAATGGAGGGGGGTGGTTTGTCCTGAAGGGGGGTCTGTACTAATGGAGGGGGGTGGTTTGTCCTGAAGGGGGGGTCTGTACTAATGGAGGGGGTGGTTTGTCCGGGGGGGGTCTCTACTAATGGAGGGGGGATGGTTTGTCCTGAGGGGGGCCTTTACTAATGGAGGGGGGTGGTTTGTGGGGGGTCTGTACTAATGGAGGGGTGGTTTGTGGGGAGGTCAGTATTAATAGAGGGGGGGTCTGTACTCTCACTTCCTCCTCCTCAGTGCTAGTGCTCCTGGGGTCCAAAGCAGCTGCCCTTTGAAACGAACCCTGCCGCCACCCCCTTGTCATGCTATGAGTCTGGAGAGTGAAAGTCCCGCTGGTCTAGCGGGGTGCAGGGCAGGGGAAGCGGAGCCAACAGCAGCAGCAGCATTTTGAAACAGTGATCAGCAGCTCCGGTAAGCAGCATGGGGCTGGCTAGAACCAACAGCCCAGGAGGGAGTGGGAGAAGACCTCACCGCCGGCCACCCTGACCTGAGCAGCAGTGGGTGCAGCATCCCCGGAAAACTCCCAGGGCCTGCACACTTTCTCCAGCCTCCTCTCCTAGCTGTCACTGTCATTAACAAGAAGGAAGACAGGCTGACCAAGGGCCCAGAGGATGAGGATGGGCACGAGGTAGGTGCATCTCACACACACACCTACCCACAGACAGGGGGGCACAGGAGAGACTGCAGGCAGGGGATAGGGGGTCACTTTGACCCACCCCCTCTCTCTCTCCCATCCCTACTGTCTCATACCCCCTCCTTGCTCTCTCCCCCCACCCCTCTCCCCCCCTCAACCCATCTCTCTCGCCCTCTCTCCTCCCACCCTCACCACTGCCACTGACCTCATTCTCCTAATGAAGGACTACAGGTCCCAGCATGAGCCCCACAGAGCTGAGGATGTGATATCCGGTAGGTCAGTGTAGGGATCAGGTAGGTCAGTGTATGTCCAGTTTTTACTCCAAAACGCTCAGGTTTTTTGTATTCCCTTTGGAGTATAAAGTACGGGGTTTGTTATACAACTTTAGTGCCTTGGATATAAAAAGCATTTGTTTCAAGTATGTTAGCCCAACATTGTAAGAACAATTAGAGTCAGAGTGTAATTGTTCTTACAATGTTGGGCTAACATACATGAAACAAAATGCTTAAATAGGTAAGGGGCGGGGTCACCCATGGATATCACATGGTGGCACCGCCCCTTGTGATGTCACAGACCATTGCGTGCTGAGGGGTGTCCCTGAATGGCAGTTTGGAAATGTGGTCACCCTAGGGATGGGTGCAGTCAAGTTTGGCACCCAGTAAGCAGTCAGCTGTCAATTAGGCAGCTGGGTGGATCCTGACAATATGGTCGGGATCCTTCCAAAGCAGGTCTGTGACGTCGGGCTAAAGCCTACTGTTGGCTATGGGTCACAGGAGAGCAAAAGTAAGTGTACCCACAACAGACGTGTGACCAGAAAAGTTTTGGCCATAGTACTTGTCTAAGGTGTAGAGCTATCTACCTTTCTCCATAGGATGTTTTGGTAAGCCTCAATAGAAGTACAATATTGCTGGTAGAAAGGTGAGGAATTGTCAATACATAAACAGGTAATGAGTGGAGCCGAGGTATCCCAGCCCCCTCTCCCCCATGGAGTACATAGAGTCCTGAGGGGAGACAATAGAGGTGGGAGGGGAGGGAGCGGTGTGGCCTCACACAGGATGGGGTGGTGCCTGGTGTCGGAGGCGCCTGCTCAGAGCACAGAGGTGGAGGGGGGGAGGACTCTCCAACTACTTTTGCTGACTGTCACGTTAGTGTTTTGGAAAGTTCCCCGTGCGGAGTGATAGAGGAGGGGGAAGAGAAGACATTTCCCTCCGCTCCCCTCACACACCTCGCCTACAAATGTTCTCCGGAGGTCTCTATGGCAGAGTGCGGAGTGCGGCATTCCCTCAGCTCGATGGTGGATTTCCCAGCTCCCTCCTGAACTGATTGATCGCACAGAGCCCCGCCTCCAGCAGACCTATTCAGGTACGTTGTAGCCGCATTCCCTTCAAGGAACGCTCCTCTCTCCGCTCTCCTCACCTCCGCTCTGAGGGATTGGATGGGGACGTAAACATGGAACCAGCAGGTTAAAGTCCACTTCTGTGACTACACTTCATAGCATAGAGGGTGAGGAGCCGCCGGCCACGTTATCTGTTCTGAGCACGAAACTTTGTATGTTTCATTGAAAGCTGCCCTCCAGGTATGGATTGTATAGTTCCAGCTTGGAAAGCTACATATGCCATATGTGGAGGCAGAGAATCCTTCTATAGTCACTGATACTGATCATTGCTGTCTGTCAGCTCCTGTGCAGTGACCTCAGGAGGTCACTCAGCCAATTACAGAACCCCTTGTATTTTGCTTTATGATTGCAAACCATTTTCTGATTGGATGAGGAGGAGGTCATGACATCACTGCTTCTCCGCCTCATAACATTGGAGACCGCCTGGCATTTATTAGGAATACTTTCTGTGAATTGGACCCATGTAGGGCAAGTGGAGATCGCTGATTCTACATGTTCACTTGTGTTCCCTATGCTGCACGCCAGCCACAGGGCACGGAACCCAGAAGACAGCAGGGATCACTGTAGAATCCGCTATTACTACAGCAATCACCTAGAATATTCAACTTCTGCGGCCAGCGCTGTAGTATCGGTGGCTCCTGCGGCCATCACTAGTGGTCTTTTTGCCCGTGCGATTTCCCTTTGGTACCCGCAAACGTGCTGAGCACTGATATGCGTGGGGGTGCCACTCAAAATAAATGCCCCCCCCCCCGCGTCTCCTAAGAGCAGCATGATTTGGGTGCGAGAACGGCTGCAATTCCCGCAACCAGTGACCCGAGCCTAAGAGACGGTCCACACCATAAATGCGCTCTCTGAATGCGTTTTCCTGTATGCACATTTTTCATGCTTCCAGTGCGTTATTGATGTTTTTTCAATGCGTGCCCCCCCCACCCCTTCCCTTTTTGGGGAAAAAAAAAGCTTTCCTGGGTCTTTTTTTATTTTCTGCTGTTACGCGTTTTTGATGCATTTTGCTGTTTCAGTACAGTTCTGTGCAGATAAAATGCAGCGTGTTCTACCTTTCTAAGATCTAAGCAATAAGGATGAGCTCCGGTGTGTTCGCATACTCCACGCGCAGAGCCCGCCAGGAAGTTGGCGCAGTGCTGTGCTAATCACAGGCAGTGAGACATTGCCCCAATGCCTGATCTCTGGAGCTACGCAATGTCTCACTGCCTGTGATTAGCGCAGCGTTGCGCCAACTTCTCTGCATGTGGAGTATGCGAACACGCCGGAGCTCATCCCTACTAAGCAATAACCCCTATTCCGTTCAGCTTTTAAGAATATGTAAACCCAAAATTTCATATTCCCGATATGTGGCTGCTGTACCATGTAGTTGCATGGAAAAGTATCATGTTCTCTTTGTATTGCTTCCTTTGTGTGAAATCCTTGGTGTTCCTGCCTGTCCCTCTGCTTTCCTATTAAAAACCGACCACACTAAGCAGAAGGACACACTGTGGTCAGTTCTTGCCTCCCCTGCACAGGCTTACACTGGACAGATTAGTGTTCTGCTGTTTCTTCTCACCCCAGCTCTCGGTGCTTCTCATGCTCCTGAGAATAGAGATTGTGTGATCACCTTTTTGTTTTTTGTTTTTTTGTATCTATGCACAAATGTTTTGGTTTTCTGTGTTAAACTGAATGGGTTGTTTTACAAGGTGATGGTATACATATACTTTGAATGCATTTACATGTTGTTGATTAGCTGGCATGTTTTGTAAAGGCTCTTGTATTGGTAGTTTCCAAGCACTTTTCTGGGTTTCGTACCCCCTTTTTTATTTTTATTTTTTGTGCTTATTTGGATGGGCAATCAGACCCGTTCTCTGATCTGTATACTGTATGTTGGCTCATACTTGCGTTGCTTCAACTGTCTTTACAAGTGTTTTTGAGCTGAAGCATTTTAGTTTTAGCCAATGGGCAGCTAGTTAATAGGCTAGAAAAGTTTGGGCCATTCAATAATGCCCTAACATTTTTCTGGCAGTATGGCTCTTTAACCACTTGTGGACTGCCCCCCTTCAATGCATGTCACTGCCTACTTCCCTGTTTAGGGCGTACACATATGTGCAGCCTGTCAGCAAGTCCCGGCCAATGACCTAGGACCTGCTAAAGTAATGCAGAGCTCTGTACACGTGGAGCAATCTGTCAGTTGTCTCGTCTGAGAAACTTTGAGATCTAGTAATAAAAGCAGCACACATTTAACTCCTTGATCGCCCTAGATTGGGGGTCAGCAACCTGTAGATCGCAGCCGGGTGACTGGCAGCTCGCAATCTGGGCTTTCTGATCTTTCATTTAAGAGCATCAAACAGAGTGGGATGCAGAGGGACTACTTGTAAAGTAAGAGTAAGCTGATGCCTCCTCTATAGTACACGCTCCTGTCCCCTGTGGAGTGATACCAACCCCACTCCATCTCTTATCCGAGGTAGCAGTCTCCAGAGTGGTGCCAGCAGCAGGAAAGAGGAGATCTTTTGGTCTGTGTGAAGCAATACACTGGGCATAATAGTATAGGGCTGATTTCTCACTGATGTGGTGAGAAGGCATCTAAAAGCATGATTGCAGTGCACACAATTGCGACACAGTAGTACGGCAATTAGGGGTGTGGATCAGGTGTGAGGGGCGACACTGTACCCAGTGATCTTTGCTTTCTCCCATGTTTTTCAGGGGATCTCCACCTCTTTAAGGTTGCCTACCCCTGTCCTAGATGTTAAAGTGTAAGTAAACCCTCCTAACGTTTTCAGGCAAGGAAGCTGCCATATTTGCCTCTGTTTAATCTACAATTGCCATGATGCTGCACATGTGATCAGTTATGACACCAGCCATTGGGTGGTTTGATAGTTTTGGTTGAGAGCACAACTCATGGGAGTGTTACATTTCCGGCACATGCCGGAAAGGAAACTGTTTTATGGATGGGCTTCCGCTTTAACTCCTTCCAGCCAGTCTTAGTACAGTGACAGTGTATATTTTTATTACTGATCACTATATTTAGTTCCAGCATATATACCATAGTTTGTAGGCGCTTTCACACAAACCAATCAATATACACTTATTGGGGTTTTTTTTTTTTTAATCAAAAACATGTAGCAGAATATATTTTTTGCCAAAATGTATAACATTTTTTATTGGATATGTTATACAAATTATTGTTTTCTTTCAACATTTTTAGGCTTATATCGCGAAAAAAAATAAAAAACCCATTGGTGATCACATGCAACCAAAAGAAAACAATTTATGTGAAAAAGAAATATATAAATCTTGTTTGGGTGCAGTGTTGTATGACCGCGCAATTACAGTAGTGCAGGCCTGAATAGCAAAAAATGCCATGGTCATGAAGGGGGGTTAAATCTGGGGCTTAAGTGGTTAGAAAAAAAAGACTTCAAGCGGAGCTTTGGCCAAAGGGGAAATTATATGTTAAGAAATTGCACTTTTGGGGAAGGGATGAAGCGGGTGCCTAATTTTGACAGGTGCCCGCTCTGACCGCCTAGGCGATCGGAGCAGAAGTTCTTCTCGCCCTCCTCGCAGTCTTGTGGGACACGGGGCAGGTCCCAGAAGACTGTGGGACCATTCACAATGCGCAGTACAATACAGTTTTTGTAGCTGCTGACTGAAGCCCCTCTTTAAGTTCTGCTTTAAGATCAACGATGGGTTGGTGAACAGAGACAAGCAGAGTGCCTGTCTGTACGCTGTGCATACTTTTAATCCAACAGCCTCCCAGCATTCATTGTAATTGACAGTGGGCAGGGCTTGATGAGGGATGCTTAGGAACTAGTTCCCCTTCGGGTCTGCTCCCCTTGTGATGGATAGCAGGCTGCCTATTGGCTTTGGAATCCACTCACTTATCTGCTGTCAATTACAGGGGTAGCGGACCTGATGGTGAACTAGTATGCCTCCCATCCAGCTCACCCCACCCAGGTACAAAACTGCTAGACTGCTGCACCGTCTGTTTAGCAGCATTGAGGTTAGGGGGTCTGTATGGTCACTTTGGCCTCAGCCCATAGTGCTTGCCTTAAATTAATCTTCCAATAGGTACAGGAATCTATTGCTTGTACTGACATTTGATGAAGTGTTGAAGCGCTTCTCGACGCTTGTCTTATATTGCTCAGATGTTACCTGGACCCAGTCCCCATTCGCACTATGGTAGCTCGTAAAATCACGCAATTTTGCACACATTCACGGAAATGCAAAAATCACGGGTTGATTTACTAAAAGTGCAAAATCTGGTGCAGGTCTGAATAGAAATCCAACAGTTTCTAGGTTTTCTAGTTTATTGAACAAACTGAAGTTAGTAGCTGATTGGCGACCATGCACAGCAGATTTTGAGCTGTGCAGTTTTAGTAAATCAACCCCAATGTGTCATGGATGTGGCACCATTTGTTGCTAAAGCCGCCCCAAGCGCGTTTAACCACTTCTGGACCGCCTTCCACACATTTACTACGGCAAGGCGGCCCGCTACTTGAAACGACTTGTACCTCGCTTCTTGCAGTATTTTTTTTATTTATTTTTTCTAAATTGTTTTATAGCGAAAAAAAATAAACGCAGAGGTTTGTTTGGGTACAGCGTCGCACAAGCACACAATTGTCAGTTAAAGTAACGCAGTGCTGTATCAAAAAAAAAAATGGCCTGGTCATGATGGGGGTAAAACCTTCCGGGGCTGAAGTGGTTAATAGGAAGTGCACTCTTGCACACAAGAAAGTTCAAAGCTGGTAGTGCAAAAAAAAAAGTGCACAAGCTTCTTTGCCATGTTTATTGCATGTAGGACAGCCCATTGACATGAATTGGTTTTCATACATATGAAGCATGAAAGAGTACATACATGCAGTACCCAAAGTTACACTACGCTAGTGTGAATGGGTGTTTCTGTATGTCCTCTAATTATTTTGTAGCTAATTGTACTTTTTCAACACAATAATAATTTCTTTGTGGTTGCCTGTCCTTTCCAGGTCTGCCATATCAGTAGTATTGTGATAATTCTGCATGCAGAAAAAGCTTTTATAAATATTGATAGTGTTTTTTTATTTTATTTATTTTTTGTTAATATTCTTTAAAATGCACACAATAAAGAGCAACTCCGGTCATGAGGTTGTTGCTTTCTGTGACTTCACTGGTGATTTTAAGCCTGGTTCACACTGCTGTGGCCCTGAAATCCGTGTTTGCGCAGGGATGGCAGCCCATTCATTTGAATGGACTGCTGTGCCTGCGTTTCATACAGGAAGGCTAGGTTCACCCTGAAGCAGCTCTGCATTTCACTTTCTTTCTGGTTGAGGGATTTCTACAAGGGGACACAAACGGCAATGAAAACCTGTTGTAACCTTTCTCTACTGTATTCAAAATGTACCAGCATATGCAAAAAAAAAAAGAGACCCCGTGAACTTGAAAATGTGACAAACTGTGAATACTTAGTAGACGTATATACACACCTGAAGTTGTGCTTTCATAGTGGCAGAGTCCCATTAGGGCTGTGTTCACACCTATGCAGTGTGCACTTTAGGTCTGGTGCGTTAGTCTTCCTCTTGTATATTGATGAAAATGTATCAAAGATGCTGCAAACAGAATGTTTTTAAGGCACTGCACCTAAAGCGCATGTAACAGAACTTCTCCTGGGTTCAGGAAATTTAGAAGTCCGCAACTATACAGCAGGAAAAATAATTACTGAACACGTCACCATTTCTCTATATATTTCTAAAGCCGCTATTAACATAAAATTCTCACCACATGACGGTAATAACACATGCAATCCATATACTAAGAGAACAAAGCAAATAAGTTCAGAAATGAAGTTCTGTGTAATAAAATGGAATGACACAGGGAAAAAGCATTGAACACGCTAACTGAAATATATTGAATACTTTGTACAAAATCCTTTGTTGGGAACAACAGCTTCAAGACACCTCTTGTATAGAGAAACTTGTCGCATGTATTGCTCAGGTGTGATTTTTGGCCCATTCTTCTACACAGTCTTCGAATCTTGAAGGTTCCATTGGCCTCTTTTATGAACTCTGTTTTTTAGTTCTTTCCATAGATTTTCTATTGGATTCAAGTCAGGTCATTGGCTGGGTCATTCTAGCAGCTTTTTCTTTCTTTGAAACCAATGGAGAGATTCCTTGGCTTTGTGTTTGGAATTACTGTCTTGCTGAAATATCCACCACCGTTTCATCTTCAACATCCTGGTAGATGGCAGTGGATTTCTATCAAGAATGTCTTGGTCCTTTTTTCCATTTATCCTTCTTTCAATAAAATAAAGCTTGCCAGTACCATATGCTGAAAAAGAGCCCCGCACCATGATGTTCCCACCTGCCACTTTACCTCCAAACATGGTGTGTATTATGGCATCCAAAGAGTTAAATTTTGGTCTCATCTGACCAGACTATATTCTCCCAGTATATCACAAGCTTGTCTAAATGTTGTGCAGCAAACTTTAAACGAACTTCAGCATGCTTTTTCTTCAGCAATGGAGTCTTGCGTGGTGAGCGTGCATACAGGCCATTGCGTTTGAGGGCATTATGTATTGTTTTCTTTGAAACAATTGTACGTGCTAATTGCAGTTCTTTCTATAGCTCTCCACAAGGGGCCTTTGGCTCTTGGGCAACTCCTCTGATAATTCTTTTCACTCAGAAAACTTTGGAGGATCACCTGGTCTTGGCGGAGTTACTGGTGAAATGGGGTTCTTTCCACTTCCGGATTATGGCCCCAACAGTGCTCCACTGGAACATTCAGAACTTTAGAAATCTTTCTGTAACCAATGCCATCAGTATGTTTTGCAACAATAAGGTTGTGAAGGTCTTGAGAGAGCTCCTTGCTTTTACCCATCATGAGATGTCTCTTGTGTGACACCTTGGTAATGAGACGCCTTTTTATAGGCCATCAGTTGAGACTGAACCAGCTGATATTTTATATGCACTGACAAGGGGCAGGGTTGATTTCTAAATACTCCCTTTTTTATTTTATTTTTAAGATATTTTTATTAAGTTTAAGACAAACCAACAAAAAACATAAACACAAAAAAAACAGCAATAACACCAGACAACCTGGTCATACAGAGGTTCCATACTAATATTAGGCAATATGCTCAAGCATAGAAAATTAAACGGATATCAGTGCAAACGGTATAAAATAGGCACAATGGTTAGAGGTGCAGGTATGCTACCAGGGCATAGTAATAGCGAAGGACCAAACGTCAGATCTCTAGGGCACAGCCCATCAATAGACAATCAAGGGTAGTACAATCAGTGCTGGGAGAGAGTTAGTGGACTGGCCAACCATCTACCCCAAATGTTGTGAAAAGTTTTGTTCCGTTTCCGGAGTTCAAAAGTACATTTGTACAGTGGGATAGAGTCATTAATAAGTTTTAGCCTGAGTGATTTCAGAGCGGTCTGTGCACCCTTCCAGAACAGTAGGATTGTGTTTTTTTTTTTTTTTTTCTTTGATAAAAATAGAGTTTGCAAAGCAATCTCTTGGCATGGTACAGTATGGGTAAATCACCAAAAACACCTAATAGGCAGTTCTTGGGGTGGATTATATTTGGGAGGCCTAACGCTGACAAGATGAAAGCACCCACTTCCTCCCAGAAATCCCGGACTATCTGGCATGACCAGAAGCAATGTAGTGGGTCTGATGAAAAATCTTTACCTGTGTGATGTGGTCCCAGGAAGCAATAACAGAGGTGTTAGGAATTTCCCTTGTGATCAGTAAAAACTCCGGGTGTTCTGAGAAGCAAACAATTTATTTCTGATGTGGCCCACAACAGGGAGACATGCTTACAGCACGAAAGCTGAAGAAAAAGTCTCAACAAAAGAAAGTGTTCCGCCCTCACATATCCCACAAGAATAACATCTCTGTGCTTCTATTGGCTGAGGGAACATAAATAACGTGTCATGGCACAGGCTGGCACTTTATTAGATATCCATATTCCCGTACATTCTTAGGCTATCATATTTAGTTAAATCTAATCATTCTACTTACTATGGAGTTAATTAGGACAAAACAATACAATGAGTTAATACAATAATGTGCTCAGAAGTAAGCTTTTTAACAAATCAGTCTCAGGACTATTGTTTTTCTAATAGTCACACAATAAACATTTAAAACTTTTCTAACATTCCCTCCTCTTTGTGTGACTATTTTATCTCCACATATTTTGATGAAAGTCCCTGTGTTATACACTTTCGGACTGTATGTCATTAAGTTGAGCTTCAATGTCCACATAGGTCTCCTCAGAGGTAGAGAGGGTTTGATACATTGTTCTTGAGACTGCAGTTTCAATGAGTTTTTGTGAAAGTCCTCGAATACAGGGAATGCAGCAGCATCCGCAAGTGACCAAAACAGCCAAAGCCACAGCGATTGAGATCAAACATGATGTGATAAATCCAGTCCATTTACCGAACCATCCTTCAAGCTAAGTTGTGAATGGATCATTAATACCTGAGTTTTCCGCCAATTCATTCGATAGCGCAGTCAGTCCTTCCAAGGCTCTGGTCACTGTCCCTCCAGGAGCTGTATTGTTGGGGATTAAAGGTACAACACATGCTACCAAACATTTTGCATACCCTCCTCTTTCAGCTAAAACCATATCTAAAGCCATTCGGTTCTGCCAGGCCATTAGAGATGTGGGGGCCAACTGTTCTGCTAGGCCCTTCACAGCATCCCTAGTATAGTTTACAACTCGTTGTTGGTTATAATATATATAATTAATCCAGTCAACATTTTTATTTATAGTCACCCACCAGAGAAGAGACTCAAACCCAGCTGTCACCTGATTCCTGGCTTTAAACTCGTCCGGCACCCCGCGAGGAACCCCAATCTCATCTATGTAGATCTGAGAGTCAAATGACCCCAAGGGAGAGGTGTCCCTACGATACTGTCGGTGACTCTTAGTCCACGGGTATTCTGACAGGATTCTCAGGGGCATAGCCAGCTGGACCATAGCGCAATCCCCTTGGGCATTGGCCGGTAGTCTAGCTCGCAGTTTCTTATCCCCACACATCCACCAGACATCAGCTCTCTGAATGTCATGTCCAACCCAGTCACCGTTGTCCGTGTTAATCCTCTCCACACAGTAGTCATCAGGTAGTGACCCAAGATCCACCGCGCTACGGTTCCCTGGGAGTGCAAAACAAGTAAAGTTGCCCGGATAAGCGGTAACCGCTGGAGGTATCTGAGGTCTCTGTACTGGGGGAAACAACAAACTCAATGTGTGACGAGTAGAATTTATTTCAGGTTTATAGCTCTTATTATACAATTGCAACATACATTTTAAACCTTCTGGATCTGTATTGTGATCTAGAGGAAAAGGAACTGTTGCTAAATGTGGTCTGGCTCCGGCACAAACTAAACAGTTTTCCTTTTTCAGAGTTCTAACCGTGTACCTCAACCATTCTAACCACTCATTTTTTCTTGGTAGCCCGTCTCCAAAGCTATGGCATCTTCTATTGTTAGGTTAGTGAATCTTATAGTTATACTCAGAACTTCTATTTTAGTATGGCCTTCTTCTTTCCCTTCTGAGTCTACCTTTTCCTGTTGTTTAATTTTATTAGGTAGTAATACCTCAAGGAAAAATATTCCTGAGGGGTCAGTTCCTGACACCCATGCTCCCATGGAATACAACCACTGATCTTCCTTCCTCGGCTCCTTTAATGTTATTAATAGTTGGTTACAGTTCTTACTATTTGTGCAGGGGGAGTTGGCCGCTTTTGTGTTTACGAGTCTCTCCTTTATACCACTCTTTTTAGCCCCTGGTTGATTATACCCCCAATCTTGATGCGCTGTAGTCCACAGGGCCTGATCCCATGCTTGACATCCTGCCTTATTCCAGAGCCAGCAGATATATTTATCTGCCCATAGAAGTCCTCTAGCCCCAGTTGTATCCCCACAATCTGCAATCTGACAGAAGTCTACCAGTATAGTGCTAGTTATTCCCTCTAAAGTTTTAGATTTAATGCTTTTCCTGTTCTTTCCCAATCCAAAGGTTCCTCTACTCTTCCATAGCGCCTACCCCCTCTTATGGATGCCTCTCCTAGAGTCACCAGTAACTCAAGGATAATTACTGTCCCTTTCATCCTAACCAGCTACAGAGTTCCAGCGGATAGGATAGGGGAGTTGGAAAGGGAGGGAGACTTCACCGGTTTGAGACAAGTCCCACCTTGTGTGAGACCTCCCTTTGTAGCCGGACTTTCTGGACCTCTTGTAGCCAACTGGCCCTACTCTGCCTGTAAAACGTTTTTACAATGGGACTGGTGAATCCAGGTAGACCTCTCTGCAATCCTTATCACAGTAGGGGTAGTTAAAAGGACTTTGAAAGGACCATCCCACCTTGGGGAGTTACCACTGTTTTTTTTTTTTCTTATTACTTTTATTGAGACCCCAATCTCCCACATGCACCTTTTTCATCTTCTTTTGGGGGTGTGATATACATACTGGTCACAGCTACTAGTAGGCAATACATCCAATTATTTTTACCTATTTCTTCCATAGCTTTTCTCAGTTTGCTTTTTAGAATGCCATTATGTCTTTCTACCAATCCAGCTGATTGGGAATGATAGGCACAATGGTATTTCCCTTTAATTCTCATCACTTCTATCAAATGTTGTATATTTTTTAATTACAAAATGGGGTCCATTATCACTGTAAATCCTTTCAGGGATTCCAAATCTAGGAATAATATCTCTTAGTAATGCTTTGGCTACAGTCTGTGCATCTGCACTTCCTGTCGGGAATATCTCCACCCATTTGGTCAGGGTGCCTGGGTACCAAACAATATTTCTTCCTTTTACATTTGTCTAATTCAATAAAATCCATGCAAATGTGTTGGAATGGATATTGTGGTGTAGGGAACTTCCCTTTCTGTGGTCTTATACCTCCCTGAGCATTGTGTCTTGCACATATAAGACATTGAGAGCAAAAAGTTTTTTTTTTTTTTAATAATTTGTGAATCCATAGGCTGTACATACTTTATTTAACATCTCAGTCACCCCCCTGTTTGACACATGCGTTACTCCATGTGTCAATACTGCTGCATACCTAAATAAAGATTTTGGTAATACCGGTTTCCCTTCAGGTGATGTGTAAATGTCATCAATTATTGTGCAACCCTTTGTTTTCCAATATTGTTTTCCCCAGGGGGGGCATTTTGCTGCATATCAGTAAGGACTGTATGATCTATCACTATGATTTCTCGTCATTATTTTATGTGCAGCTTCATCTGCCCTTTTATTTCCCTTTGAGATGGGGTCCGTATATTTTGTGTGTGCTTGACATTTACAGATTGCAAACTTTTTTGGTAACTGTATTGCATCTAGGAGTTCTAAAATGAAGTCCGTATGTGAAATTGGTTTACCACTGGAGGTGACCATCCCCCTGTTTTTCCATTGTTGTGCAAAAACATGCACTGTTGAAAAGGCATATTGACTGTCAGTATATATGGTTACAGATTTCCTTCTGACAGTATACATGCTCTTGTCAATGCTACAAGTTCTGCAACTTGTGCTGAATAATGTTTTGGTAGTGGCCCTGCTTCCAAAATCTCATCCTGTGTCACTACTGCATATCCTGTTGCATTTGTGCCATCTGGATTTTTCTTACTAGAACCATCAACAAAAAGTATCATGTCAGGGTTAGATAATGGTACATCTTTCAAATCACTTCGTGGCAGTACCTTTTCAGTGATGGCAACAGTGCAGTCATGTTTATACCCGTCAGTAGGAAGTGGTAGTAGCATGGATGGGTTTAATGTAGTACACCTCTGTATTGTTAAGTGAGGTTGTGTCAAGAGTATTGTCATACAGGAAAGGTGTCGTGCTGGGCTCAAATGTGATATTCTTTTGTTGTAACAGGATAACAAACACTGCATGTGGTACCTTTTCAGTTAGTAAAGTTGAATAAAGACACCAGTCCATCCGGTTCAGCCTGAGTGAGTGTCTAGCCTCTACCCCTGTACACCCACATCGTTCTCCACCCCCAAGGATCCAACGTCCCCATTCATATACCAGGGCCAAACCGGGACAGAAGCCAATCAACCCACCTGCATGTCTCCGGAGTGCGGGAGGAAACCAGAGCACCCGGAGGAAATCCACACAGGCACAGGGAGTACATGCAAACTCCAGGCAGGCAGCGTCATGATTGGGATTCGAACCAGTGACCCCCTTCACTGCTAGGCAAGAGTGCTAACCACTACACCGCTGATGCTACCAGTGCTTGTACACAGGGTGGAAGTACTCTCGTTGCACTGTCTATTTCTGTAGAGTAATCCTTCCTCTATGAGACCCCTCTAGTTCTGCCTCAGCAGTGTACTTTTCTGCATCCTCCTCTCTTTCATTACCTTGCATAAGAACCTTTACTTTCACATTCTTTTTTGCTTTCAAATACTTCTCAGAATGCTTAGCATATTGTAAAACATCTAAAACTGATGCAGTTCGGTAAGTAACCATGTTTTTAACAATGTAATCCTTATGATCCTGTTTCAATCCATGTAAAAAAGCAATCTTTAGCTGTTGCTGATATGCACTATACACATCTTCAGCTTCGGGGAGCCCGGAGAACACTCTAAAAATCTCTCGTAATTTATTTAGGTAGTCACTGACACTTTCTTTATCTTCTTGTACTGTCATATTTATTTTTTTTCCAATCAGTCCGTTGTACCCATCTAAGCTGGCATCTGTTCAGTAGGGCAGTCAACCTGTTTCCTAAGTCTGGGCTTTCTGGAAGCAATGGATCCCCCCGTCCCTGTGCATTTTCTGGGGCACAGGGGTATTCCTCACCGTCCTCCACACCATACCTAATAGGAGGTTTACTTAGTCTCTTGGCTCCTGCTGGGGCACCTAGTACATGAGTTATGGCGTCAGTTAATGTTTCAAGGATCGATCTGTTCATCTCCAGGACTGAACTACTGTCTGGAGAGATTGAGGAAGTGGAATTGGGGTTTTGTTCAGAGGCGGTTCCTTTGACAGGGGTGGATGTCACAGGGAAGGTGTTACTCTGGGCAGTTACTTGCACCTGAGGGGGAGGACCATTATAGGGAGTTGATCTCTGGGTGTAGCAGATGAGATCATCCTCTTTGTCCACTAGGGGCAATTGGGCTTGGCATTTTTCCTTTGTTCTTCCTTCTACCCTAATTCTAACATGCTGAAGCCAATACGCCGCCATTTTTTAACCCATACCTTTTTTGAACTTTGGGTCCTGACATTTTAAACTTATCCACAGGACCCCAAAATAGAACTTTCTTTCTTTTTAATTTTTTTTTAGTATTCTGATTCAGAACTTAGCCTTTTGACTTATAAATATACCCAAATATAAACAGCATTGCATCATTAACACTTCACAGTTGAAAGTCTATGAATTCTAAAAATAACTCCAATCCAATATAAATATTTACTTTAAGACTATTTTTCAAACTCTTTTTCCCACCAAAAGTCCTAATATTTTCACAGATGCACAAAATAACCTCTGTCAGGCAATCTGCATTTTCTTGTTTCTGAGAAACAGCTTCTTAACCTTCATAGCAATGAAAACATCCTCAGCCTTTTTTTTCATTTCTTTTCACATTCATCAAGCCACCCGATTAATTCTACAACATTCTATTTACTCCAAAATGCCATCTACCTTCTTTTTCTTTTATGCTAAGTTTCAATATATACAATATAACCCTTCTGTATTGTCATAGCTAATCAAGGGTTAACTTTTACAACTTCTTTGCAGAAAACATCCTTCCATGAGGGGAGGGGGAGGGGGAGTGCAGTGCTTAGGTGAAAAATGATTTCTTATCTACTTAAAAATATACAGCACAAAAACCATGTCAATACAAGAGAAAAAAACATCAGCACTCCCCACACTATCGAGAGAATCAAAAAGGGTTAAACATAAACAAAGATAAAGTAAACACACACAGAAGAAAATTTAGCCTTGCGATCTTTGTAGATCACTTAACTAAACAGCGCTTAGTCAGGCATTCAACCTCTGACATTCGGTATACCTCAAATCTTTTTGTTATCTGTCCGGACAGCGGGCGACGTAATTTTTTACCTTAGACAACGTCCCCAAGTGTCTCTGTCTACGAGCACTGGACCACCTAGAATATTATAGGATCAATACCAATGTCGGCAATTACAACACATTAAACCAGAAGCAAGAGAAAGAGAAGAAAAGACTCAGAAAGAATTAAGAATAATTTAAATTATCTTACCTCTCAAACACCTGGACTGGATCACACAAGGTTCGGAAACAGACAGTGGAATTCAGATCTATGGCCCCGCCCCTTTTTCACCAAATAACATTGATTGGGGGGACTTGTAAGCGTTCGGTGAGCTTCAAAGTCCAATACTCACCGAAGTGTTGTCGGGCCGTCTGATCTGAAAACCAGCGTGTTGCTCCCGGCTCGAAAGACCAAAAATGTTAGGAATTTCCCTTGTGATCAGTAAAAACTCCGGGTGTTCTGAGAAGCAAACAATTTATTTCTGATGTGGCCCACAACAGGGAGACATGCTTACAGCACGAAAGCTGAAGAAAAAGTCTCAACAAAAGAAAGTGTTCCGCCCTCACATATCCCACAAGAATAACATCTCTGTGCTTCTATTGGCTGAGGGAACATAAATAACGTGTCATGGCACAGGCTGGCACTTTATTAGATATCCATATTCCCGTACATTCTTAGGCTATCATATTTAGTTAAATCTAATCATTCTACTTACTATGGAGTTAATTAGGACAAAACAATACAATGAGTTAATACAATAATGTGCTCAGAAGTAAGCTTTTTAACAAATCAGTCTCAGGACTATTGTTTTTCTAATAGTCACACAATAAACATTTAAAACTTTTCTAACAAGAGGTTTTATATGTGTCACTAAATTCTGACCAGTCTCTTCCATCAGAGAGATGTCCAGATAGGTCCATTTCTCTTGTGCTTTGTGAAACCTAGGGTTAAAGTCAGTCATTAGGGCTGCATAGTAGGTGGAGACTAGTTTAGTAGGATCTGGCTGTCTGAGTAGTTTTTCCAATGGGGGCAGGTCAGTGGGATCAATTAGGGAGCCAAACTGGGCATGGATAGCATGCCTAAGCTGGTAGTAATAAAATAGGTATGATCTTGGTAGGTCAAAGTCTAAACATAGCTGAGAGAAAGTTTCAAAGCCCTGGGCATTGTACTGCTTTCTAAATACTGATCTATTTCAGCTGGTGTCTTGGCTTTCCGTGCCTTTTTGCACCTCCCTTTCTTCATGTTTTCAATACCTTTTCCCTGTGTCATTCTGTTTTATTACACATAACTTAATTTTTGAACATATTTATTTGGCTTCTTTGTATGTATGGATTGCATGTAGGGGTGTAACGGATCGTCACCGATCCGTGATCCTAACGGGTCACCCCGCACGGATCGGCACGCGCCGCGATCAGCGGAGCGCTCCGCGGTCATGGCCTTAGGAAAGGCTTCGGCCTAGCTCCGAAGCGGCGGCCATCTTTCTACACCCAGGCCGTTTACAATGTAATCGCTCTGTCAAATGATGGAGCGATTACTTGTAAACAAACCGGCGTTTTGCTCTCTCCCCTTTCTGTACTGATTTGTACAGTGGAGGGGAGAGATTGGATGGATGCAGCGCTGTGGGCTGGATCTGTAGTGCCCACAGCGCTGCTCTTTGACAGCCTACCCAGCAATACTCTGCCAATACACTGCCGTACCCAGCCATGCTCTGCCAATATTACAGTGGGGACTATATGGCGGTGGAATTTTCACAGGTTTTTGCAAATTCAATTATCTGCTGATCTGAAAAATGATCCGATTCGTGACTCTGATCCGAGGAATGATCCGATCCGTGCGTTTTTTGATCCGTTGCACCCCTAATTTGCATGGGTTTTTACCGACATGAAAATTTAACGTCAATAGCAGCACCTTTTTAGGAATATATTTACCTAGCAAAATGGTGACATATTCAATAGTTATTTTATCCGCTGTATATATTGTACTTCAAGGCTTGGGTCACCCTATGCAGGTTGTGGTTGATGCGTTGTGTGTTTTTATTTTTTTTTAAACACTTTTTTGATGCATTTTTATTTTTTTTTTGTGTGGTTTTGATGTGTTCTTGGGAGATGTCTGTTGCCTTGCTAGAGAAACCAGCAGAAATGCATAAAAAAATGGAACCACTATGTTTTTGATCCATCTCTGTTTTAAAGTCTGTGGAACCTAAAACGCAACCTGCTTCGGGAAAAAAAATGGTCCCTGACCATTTCTAAAAAAAAACGCAACAGTGGAGAATGCTGAGTTGTAAATGTGACCCATAGGAAACCATGTTAAATACCTGTAGGGCGTTTCTGCAAAACTTAAAATGCACTGAAAAAGGCATAGGTGTGAACCAGGCCTTAAATATACTTGCCATCCCATGCAGTCCAGCACTGTATTCCATGCAGCCAGCTCTTCTCAGGATTTCAGGTATTCCAAACTGCGATTTTTGGCTTTAAGAGCCAGCTGTCACTTTCCATTGACTCACAGCCAACCTTATACTGCGCAGTAATACAATTTGGGGTTGAATTGTTCTCATGGTCTGGTATTTTTGAAGGAAGCAGATGTCTTGACAGATTGAGGGCCAGAGGTTACCCAGACTGGTATATCTAGACAGCTGGAGCCCTGGTATTGCATTGTAGATCAGAAGATTTGTTGGTTGGTTCATGCAGGTTCCAGAGCCAGCAGAATAAAACTGATGTGACTGGTGCCAAATTCCAAAGTGACTATATATGACAAATTGGTCACAACTTCTGTGCAGAAAGTGACCAACACTCATGTTCCACACTCACCAGATGACCCCCAATGATTAATCCCGCCCCCCCAACCAGCTCTGATTTTGAGCATTCCGGACAATCTATGGGGGCAGGCTTAGTGATTCCGCATACTGAATAAAGAGACGTGAGAAGTACCAAGGTGGCACTGCTGCTGACGAAGCGCGTAAGTCAGAACTTGGAACGCGATCGCATCACTTCCCGTTTCCTGTATCTGGTCTGTAAAACGCACACCTTTCCAGATCTGTTGAATTCACTCATGAGTGCCTTTTTTTTTTTTTTTTTTTTATATTTTTTATTTTATTTTTTTTTGTAAAAAAAAAAACAAAACAAAAAAAAAACTTTTTTAATCGGATTTACACTGAGTGTCCCTTTCCACCCACATGCTGATATCCTGTGATTTAATACACCATAGAAGAGGTCCCTGCATTAGATACCTGGTGAGTTTGCAACCGAGAGGGGAGCACGGGTGTTGATAGCTTTCTACACAGAATTTGTGACCAATTTTGTTGTGTATGCATATAGTCACTTTGGAGAGTCAGGTTTATGGACATTGATTTCACAAGTCACCTTGGACTATTAATATATATATATATATATATATATGTGCTGCTTTTTATACACACATATATTCTTTACTAGCACTTTATTGTTCTGTTTATGGATGAAGATTTTGGTATATAGCAACAATTGCATATAACTCTCATAGTTTTACAAGGTAGTATCTGGATGTGATATAGATTAGCGGACGTGTCTGGAAGTTCCCCACTTTGACCACTGGGGCCACGGATGTTCATTTAGTCCATTTGTCCTCCCGTGGATCATGTTATTGTAACTAAGCAATTAGCTAGATGGAATAATGCTATGAGAACTTGGTGCACTCCCAATGAGATATTAGCTATTATTAGCATTTTATTCTGTTTATGGATGAAGATTGTGGCACATAGCACTATTTGCAGGTTTGAAAAAACACTTTTTAGTATTTATTTTTATCGATTACGTTTTTTTACGAAGTCACTTGGCAGCACCACCTACCTCCTTTATATTTATATTGCACTCTAAATCATACAGTGAAGTTTCCAGGGGAGGCAGCAGCCATATTTGCACCTAAGCGCCGAATTATACATATATCTCACAAAAGTGTACACCCCATTTTTGTAAATATTTTATTTTGGCTTTTCATGTGACAACACTGAAGAAATGACACTTCTACAAAGTAGTGAGCTTTTATAACAGCTTTTATAACAGTGTAAATTTGCTGCCTCCTCAAAATAACTTAATGCACAGCCATTATTGTCTAAACCACTGGCAACAAAAGTGAGTACACCCCTAAGTGAAAATGTCCAAATTGGGAAAATTTGCCATTTTTTCCCTTCCAGTGTCATATGACTCGTTAGTGTTACAAGGTCTCAGGTGTGAATGGGGAGCAGGTGTGTTAAAGAGGAAGTAAACCATGATGGATTTACTTCCTCTTTCATTCCCTGCAAAGGCAAAGCATAATGGACTACTATGCATCGCATAGTAGCCCATTATGTGTCACTTACCTGACACAGGAGCCAGCGATGTCACTGCTGTCCCCTGTAGTCCGGCGCATCCATCTTTTCGGTGGGTCTCGCAGCTCCGCCGCTGTCATTCGGCGGAGCCGCGATGACGTCACTCCCGCGCATGCGCACGGGAGCCAACACGCGCGGCAGCCTCATTGTTGGAAATGCCGCGCTCAGTGCGCCTGCGCGCCGCTGTCTGCGGCGCATGCGCCGTAGACAGCGGTGCCTGTCTTCGGGCAAATATCTCCTAAACCGTATAGGTTTAGGAGATATTTCTTGGACCTGCAGGTAAGCCTTAATCTAGGCTTACCTGTAGGTCAAAGTGGTTTGTAAGGGTTTACAACCACTTTAAATTTGGTGTTATCGCTCTCACTCTCTCATACTGGTCACTGGAAGTTCAAGATGGCACCTCATGGCAAAGAACTCCCTGAGGATCTGAAATATTGTTGCTCTACATAAAGATGCCCTAGGCTATAAGAAGATTGCCAAGATCCTGAAACTGAGGTGCAGCTCGGTGGCCAAGGTTATACAGCGCTTTAACAGGACAGGTTCCACTCAGAACCAGCCTCGCCATGGTCGACCAAAGAAGTTGAGTACACGTGCTCAGCGTCATATCCAGAGGTTGTTACATACATAGTAGGTGAGGTTGAAAAAACACACAAGTCAATCAAGTCCAACCTATGTGTGTGATTATATGTCAGTATTTCACTGTATATTGCTGTATGTTGTGGTTGTTCAGATGCTTATCTAATAGTTTTTTGAAAATATCGATCCTCCCTGCTGAAACCATCGCCTGTGGAAGGGAATTCCAAATCTTTGCAGTTCTTACAGTAAAGAACCCTCTACGCAGTTTAAATCCTTCCCGCCTACCGTACGCACATGCTGCCTAGGCTTTGAGGGGTATACCAGGATGATGCATGCAGCTGCGGTACCATTTTTTTTTTCATGCAGGAGGTTGGCTCTTCAGGGTTAACAACCGATGCGGCTAAAAGCCACTCGGCTGTTATCCAGGAGGAACGAGAGGTGATATCCCCCCCCCCCCCCACTTCCGCCGCTCTTCCTGGGCCTCCTGTCCCACTGGGAGACCCAAGACATGATCTGGTACTTTCGCCGGCCAGAGGAGGACTGGAACGAAGCCAGGAACGGCTTTGTTCCAGTCTTGTTTCTGTAAACACATAAGCGGCGACGTCACAACTTCTGGTTTACTCTGCTGCCAATGGTGCCATTAAAAATAAAAAATAAAAGTATTCAGAATCGCCATTTTTGGCGATCTGAATACTTTGAAGTGCAAAGAAGGGTCTTTTAGACCCCTGATCCCTCCATAAAGACTACCTGTCACCACGTTACTGTCACAAGGGATGTTTACATTCATTGTGACAGCAATAAAAGTGATATATATATATATATATATATATATATATATATATATATATATATATATATAATATAGTGACAATGTAAATAAAAAAGTGCAGCAAAGAAAATGCTAATGTAAACTGTGTTCAAATCACACATGTGAAGTATCACCGCGATTGTCAGAGGGAGAGCAATAATTCTAGCACTAGACCTCCTCTGTAACTCTAACCTAGTAACCGCTATTTTTTTTTTTTAAATGCGCCGCCTATGGATATTTTTAGGTATCGTAGTTTGTCGCCATTCCATAAGTGTATGCAATTTCATGACATGTTGGGATCCATTTACTCAGCGTAACATGATTTTTCACATTATACAAAAAAATTGGGCTAACTTAACGGTATTACCGCAAATAGAATAATCATATTCTGTAGATTATGTATTAAATGTTTATTATCTATTTTCATAAGTGAAAATGTGAAATTGTGGTTTATTCTGTATATTATGGAGTACATGAGTTCTGTTGTGATTAGATCATTTTTTAGAATCTCTGTTGTTTAGTACAATGGAAAAATGTTCTTAATGTTGATTTTTATATTTATTTCATGATTATTTTGCATATGGTGCCTAAAAAGTCCAGAAGCCCCACTCTTTTGCTTTTTTGTATATATCAATTTGGGACGTGGCACGCTATATACTTCAATGTATCCACAGCACCACTCTGTGTGAGATACATATTCTGATTAGCAACCCTGTGTTTATGTTTATGGTAATGTTTATTGAATTGTTAGTGAGCTAGGAGCCGAAAAGTCTTATCCCTCAGTCAACTAGTCTGAGTGTTGATTTAGATGATTAGCTCATGCTAATTAGGTTAGGTTTTAGTCTTCTACTGTATTATAAATACTTGTCATTTTGGTTCTAATAAAGGAGTCCATGTTGAGCAGCTAAGCGAGTGTCGTCTTGCTTTGTGCTTGTGAGCTGTTGGAATATCTGATCTCTATATTCAGACTTAGGAAGCGGTATACTGACGGAAGCACTCAATCGGAGTGTGGGATTGGTTCCGTCACACATGGCCACCTTGAGGACCATGTGGAGTAGCAGCCTGAAAGTAGTCCTGGAGAGTAAAACAGACATGCCCCGGAAAATATGCCCTGTAATGGGTAGTCTGCTAACCGTGGTAGGGGGGCTACTCTTATAAATCTCCTTGGCCTAAATAGAATGTGCTGCAAAAACGGATGGCCTTTTAGGGTCCCGCAAGGGCAACACAATGCTGTACACCTACCAGATATGTCTTTATAGTACTGTAGGATAGATTGAGCTATGAGTGGCAGAAAGCAACGGACACAAGTAGATATAGAATGTTGTGGCAATCACACCTAGACTAGAAACCCTCGAAGGCATTCCAGGCCGTGTCATAAGCCTACCTGGCATTAACTGACAATGCCTTGTTTGATCAAAACTGCTGCGCCGGTCCAGTTGGAATCTAGTCCATTGTTAGCAGCGAGAAAAACCGTGTAGTTGCCTACCCCATTCATTTGTTCAGATCTTCTTGCAAGGTTTCCACATCCTGCGGAGAAGTACTTGCCATGCTTGGCTTAGTGTTGTCCACAAATACAGAGATTGAACTGTTTACCCCATCCTCCCACGTTGTTAATGAACAAATTAAACAGGAAGTGAGAGGAAATCCCTCCAAAGTGAGTCTGTGTCCCCCATTAAGATATTTGCTCTTTGTTACTGTTGTGGGACAACCCAACATTTAGGATCTCCTTTCATATTTGAAAACCCTAAGCATGACAAATGGAGAGGGCGAATGTACGTAATGGGGACACAGACTACAATAAAAACTTGACGGGTGTTTCAGTCCCTCTGTACTATCTATGAAACAAAAAAAAAATAATTCTTCAGTTGTACATTTTTGCTCCATAACACTTTTTGTCAGAGAGACTCAGAAAACGTTTGTTCGTTTCTGACTTGCTGTGCTGCCAGTGTGAAAACAAGCTTGGACTGCAGGAGCAACGACACTATAGCCCTTCACTCCTAAAATGGCTTACTTGAGGGAGAACTGGCAAAAACATCTTGAAGGACTCGATTGATTTTGCTGATTATCACATAATGTAGACCATATGTACAAGCCATTTGTAGTGGAGAATGGGTAAAAAGAAGGAAATAACAACACTAGAGGAATGTGCATGACAAAGCTAAAACTCGCTTTGCCCAAAGAGCATGCTGAGAGGCAAGATCACTCTTTCAGCACACATTAGAAGGTAGGACCGTAGGTTTAGCACACCTTTTTTAGAAGGTAAGAATTCATGGAAAGAGTATTTTTTCTTTATTTTATTTTTTATGGTTATTAAATTTTTTTTTTTTTCTAGGCATAAATTTATATAATCTTAAATGAGAAATCTGGCACAGTTCTCTGTCATGTTTAGATACTGAACAAATGCTTTGTGTACGTAATTCCTTGCTTGTTTATGCATAATTTATCTGTTAGCTATATACTGTGCCACCCATGCAAAATTGAAGCAGTAATATATACAAAACCACAAATGTAATATAACGCAGCTTACCAATCATTAGATGTGGTGGCTGCATTTGTGTGTTTTTTTTTTTTTAATTGATGATCTGACCAGCAGCACACCACCTGTATTAGTGCCTCTCCTTGTAGGATAAAAGTTTTACAGAAAATACATTTTTTTTTTTTTTTTTTAATAAACTTCCTGCCAGCAGTAAACGTTTTTTTTTTCATGCAAACATATTTTGCTGGAGAAAAACATATTTGGCTAGATCGCCAGATGAAAGTTGGAAAGCAAGCCTAAAAGAGACCGCATGCAGCTATCACATCTTAGAATCGCTAGGTTGCAGTATAGTGTTTGCTTTTGGGGTTAATATTGCAGTAGTCAGCGGGACTGAAAGGTGCCAGCAACAAACCATTGTAAGACCTCTTTCACACTGGGGCAGTTTTCAGGTGCTTTAGTTCCGGAAAACCGCTTCCCATTCATTCCAGTATGACTTTTCACACTTGAGCGGTACGCTTGCGGGACATTCTGAAAAGTCCTGCAAGCAGCATCTTTGGGGCGAGTTGGGAGCGCTGTATTTAGTGCTCCCAAAATGCCCTGCTCATTGGAATGAATAAACTATTTGAAGCACCGCAAAAAGTGGCCGCTAAAACGAGTGGCGCTTTAGCACTAATGGCCGGCACTTTCAGTGTGAAAGCAGTCTCTAAGGGGTACTTACCGGGTGTCTCTTTGAGTTAATTTTAAAGTGGAACTAAACACCCCCAATATACTCGCCTCCACCTTCCAGCAGTGTGGCAGTTACATCCCTCGCTAGACGCTGTTTTCACCCTCTTGATTGGCCGGGGATGGAAGGGTGTTATCTTGCACATGCAAAATTTTCTGTTAGAAATGTGTCCATTTGAGAAAGCCAATTCCATTTTGCTGCTCCCTTTCTCGTCACTGCGGTTGGAAATTACATCGATCTTTTTATTTTTTTCCCACTAATGATTAGAAATTTTAGAAATTTGAATGAACTTAAAATTAAAATTTTAAAGCAAAAGTCTACTATTGCATGGCCAGTGTTGGCGGTTAAATGGCCATCTTCTGATCAAACTAATTTCATGGAGCACCAAGCAGACATTTCTGGCTGACATTTGTCAGGGGAAGTGTTCTTGTAGGCTGGAAAATCCTTGAATAATCGCTGTTCCTTCCTCCTGATAAGCGAACGCTGGGAAGGTCTGCGTTTTGTCTTCCTCTCTGTTCCATAGGTTAACCACTTTTTTTACTCTCAACCCCCTGAGTCTCCCATGGTGTGTGTGTTTTTTTTTTTTTTTTTTTTTTTTCTTCCCCCTCTTGGTTCCACACAGTTGATCCTTTTTAGTGTTTGGTCTATACTATTGTATTAAATCCTATTCCTTTTTCATTTTTTTTGGTGCATAAAATTGATAGAACATTTTAATTTTCAAGGTTTTTATTGGGAATAAACAGTAGAAAATCGAAAATTGCATTTTCCTGTAATTTTTCCAAATGTAACATTTACCTCATTCTCAAACACCAATAGATTTCTCCTAATTTTATCCTAAAAATCTGCAGCTGAAAATTAGATTTTATAAATGCTACTACTATTATGTATCCTTGCACAATGGTAAGGCTCAGTTCACATTGGGGCGGCTTCAAAGCAGCCAGACTCTGAAGCCGCCCCGTACAGCTCAACTTCAGAGCTGCATGCAAAGAACTTCTTTAATAGAAGTCCATGCATGCCGCTCTGAAGTTGCCCCAAAGTATTGCAGGAACCTTTTTCTAGAACGGTTCCATTGCACTGAATGGAACGTGACTTGTCAGGTGGCCAAGTCGCCCCAGTGTGAACCGAGTTTTTGGCTCAAATTGAAAATGTGCGTTTTACTTGAGGAGAGCTTTATTCCCTTCTTAGCACTGCAGAACTAATAATAAAAAAATGGGGTCATAGTTGACCTTTTTAGCCTTTTCATGTCTAGGACTACTGAAAACCTTTCAGACTAGACCAAATTTTGAAGTTTTGCTGTGCACTAATTTATTAAAACAAACTTTTTACCACTTTGTATACCAAAAAAGATTTGCAGACCAATCACTTTTAGACCATGTTCACATTTAGACATTTTTCAGGGTATGGGTGTTTTTCAGGCACTGCCTTTTGAAGTCTGTTGACTCTGCCCCTAAAGAATCTTATGTACCTTTTGAAGCAACAAGTTTCAAGTTGTGAACAACGGCATTGCATATAATGGAAATCCTAGTGCTGAACATTGAGCATTTTTGGGATCTTAGGCAGAATCGCTGCTGTTCTGCCTGTGATCTAAAATTACACTACGATCTCATGTTCAGGTGCCATTTGTTTTCAAAGACACCTAAAACCGTTCTTTTGAAATAAGCTTCTCGTGTTGCAGTTTGTCCGGATTGCTGTACGATTTATTGTGGCAAAACCATACCATGTTCAGGTGCCATTGAAAATGAATGGCACCCATTGATTGTAGGCAGAATCACAGTAATTCTGCCTGAGATTCCAAAACAAAAAATGTGAATGAAGCCTGAAAAGCTTCAGATTGCTCAGGTGTGAACGGTGCCTTACTGTCCTTGCTCATGGAAGAAACTGGGGCAGGGGTAGGGACCCACTGTAACACCGCTGAAATTGTTGCCCAGATCACCTCTACATCTTATGAACTCCACTAAAACAAACCAACAAAAAAACAGCTGTTTGTAAATCATAATTATCACTTCAGAAATAACTGGAGTGATTATCAATCAACCTTTTGGTCCCCCCACAGTAGATGACAGTATAACCCAAATGTCAATCTTGTGTCACTCTATGAACTACAAAAAAAAAAAAAGTACAAAAATCCTGCTACGTTTTCTACTACAGTGATGTAGTAAGAGTATTCATCATCTTTTGTGTGGCATTTTCTCTTTATTTAAATCTCGTGATCCTGCAAAAAAAGTACACTTTCTGCATCTTTGGGTTTACACTCACTTCTCCATTGTATCCATAGCGCACTCATGGTTGTCATTCAGGCTGGAACCACTTTCCTGCCAGGGTGGATAAAAAATCAATGTTTTTTTTTATTTTATTTTAAGTTACATGACTAATTTAGTTTATTCAGCATGAAATGGAGCTTGGTTATGTAGCATGAGGCTGTACAGTGCTTTGAATAAGTATTCATACCCCTTGAAATTTTCCATATTTTGTCATGTTGCAACCAAAAACGTAAATGTATTTTATTGGGATTTTATGTGATAGACCAACACAAAGTGGCACATAATTGTGAAGTGGAAGGAAAGTGATGAATGATTTTCAAAATGTTTTACAAATTAATATGTGAAAAGTGTGGCGTGCATTTGTATTTAGCCCTCCCTCCCCGAGTCAATACATTTGTAGAACCACCTTTCGCTGCAATTACAGCTGCATGTCTCTTTGAGGATGCATTTACCTACATCTAGGGAAATTTTTGGCCATTCTGCTTTACAAAGTAGCTCAAGCTCTGTCAGATTGGATGGAGAGCATCTGTGAACAGCAGTTTTCAAGTCTTTCCACAGATTCTCAATTGGATTTAGGTCTGGACTTTGACTGGGCCATTCTAACACATGAATATGTTTTGATCTAAACCATTCCATTGTAGCTCTGGCTGTATGTTTAGGGTTGTTGACCTGCTGGAAGGGGAACCCTCTGCCCCAGTCTCAAGTCTTTTGCATACTCTTAACAGGTTTTCTTCTAAGATTGCCCTGTATTTGGCTCCATCCATCTTCCCATCAACTCTGACCATCTTCCCTGTTCCTGTTGAAGAAAAGCATCCCCACAACATGATGCTACGACCACCATCTTTCACAGGTGTGTTCAGGGTGATGTGCAGTGTTGGTTTTCCACCACACATAGCATTTTGCTTTTAGGCCAAAAAGTAAAAAAAAAAAAAATTCTCATCTGGACAGAGCACCTTCTTCCACATGTTTGCTGTGTCCCCCACATGACTTCTCACAAACTGCAAATGGGACTTCTTATGGCTTTCTTTCAACAATGGCTTTCTTCTTGCCACTCTTCCATAAAGGCCAGTTTTGTGCAGTACACAACTAATAGATGTCCCGTGGGCCCATGTCTTGGTAGGTTTGCAGTTGTGCCATATTCTTTCCATTTTTCAGATGATGGATTGAACAGTGCTCCATGAGATGTTCAAAGCTTGGGCTATATTTTTATAACCTTACCTAACCCTACTTTAAACTTCTCCACAACTTTTATCTCTGGCTTGTCTGGTGTGTTTCTTGGCCTTCATGATGCTGTTTGTTCATGAATGTTCTCTAACAAGCCTCTGAACACTTTACAGAACAGCTGTATTTATACTGAGATTAAATTACACACAGGTGAACTCTATTAACTAATTAGGTGACTTCTGAAGCCAATTGGTTCCACTAGAGTTTAGTTAGGGGTATCGGAGTTAAGGGGACTGAATATAAATGCACGCCACACTTTTTAGACTTTTATTTGTAAACAATGTTTTAAACTATTTATCATTTTCCTTTCTTATAGCGATTTTTGCTCTAATGAAATGTGAGTAGTTTTCTGTTTTATAATAAAAACTTGTTACTTAAAGATATACTACACTATGGACTCTCCTCCTCTTTACATGTAATGTGTGAATGAGAACCTAACCCGTGGATGAAAAACCAGATCTCCAGGGAGATGCCAGAGAGCGACACAGGGGCTAAAACACAGTGAAGGCGGTTTTCCCCCAGTAGGGGTAAGGATCTGGTGAGCGCAATATAATTTATTTTTCACCAAAGCGCACCGGGGATTCTTTTTGGATATTTGCACAAGGCACCATCTGGAATTAACTGGCTATGAACTGATTAATATATTACAAAGGACTTGTCAGCACTTCATGTTTATAGAACAATAGAATTAGAATTTTTATAATTTTTTTTTCCATAGGGGCACACGACTCCTTTTATTGGGCACATAATTCACGATACTTTTAAATTTTTCATTTTTAATATGGATAAATAATTGTTTAGCAAATTGCATGGATTAGAAATTATTCCAATATATTGAGATATATATATATATATATATATATATATTCCAAAGTTTTATATTTAAAGGTATAGTGCCAACTCTACCTGATTTCCCTTCCATTTTCCTTTCTACCTCACAATTATGTGCCACTTTGTGTTGGTCTATCAGATACAATTCCAATAAAATACATTTACGTTTTTGGTTGTAAAATGACCAAATATGGAAAATGTCAAGGGGTAGGAATACTTTTTTCAAGGCACTGTATATTCTCCAATATTTACATTTTTGGAAAACTTATTGAATGAATTCAAGCTCTGCAAGATAAGATAACATGCACTGCATTGATGCAATTATACAATTTCACAGTAACCATGAGATAAAACAAATTTAGGAATATTCCTTTATCCCAATTGTTTTGCAAAACTATGTACACTACAAACTGTATGATTGAATCGGTTCTGATATCGCTGTTTTACTAACCTGACAGCATATTATTCTATACTTAAAACAAGGACACACTTACTCTTTCCCTCCATCTATTGTGTATCACCACTGCGCTAAACAAAACCCTATACACTAAGCCGCCACTTTTAAAAAAAACAATGTGTACAATATTCCTTATCTAAACAATAGAAAAAGCGGCGCTGAATATAAATCCACACCAGTGAATTCAAAAATATTAAAGATAATAGACCCAATCCAGTGAACATGAATTACTAAATGTTACTACACTGTGCAAGCCCTGCCCCGAGCATACAGAAAATAGAAAAAAAAAATAATAGTTTGTATCGAAATTAATTAACACAAATTATTATATAGTACATATCACCAGAAGAATAGTGATAACAAATATATACGATCTGTTGAAAAAAATATATCCTGTGACTAAATATTATTCAACACTAAAAATAAATCAACAAGTAACGAGAATCAAATGAATTGTTTCAAGTTCTATCAAACAATGTCCACTTCCCAAGAACATTGTTACCAACACCACTGTGAAAAGCTCCTGAGAATATAATGTATCCCAGTAAAATCATAGTCCATACGTTGAATCTTCAGATCATAATCCAAATAATGGAATAGTGAAAAAAAAAAAAAAAACGTTTAACCAGTGTCTCTTGAATAAACAGCAGATTACATCTACACTCCTCCACCACACCGCTCTAGATGTGACTCCTCTCCCCTTATGTGATTACACTCACCCGCTGTATATGCCTCACACTTTCGTGTTTGGCTGGATGTGCTTTTTCCCTTTACAGGGTTTAAATGGGGTATCCAGGTTTCCACTCCAGAATACAGGGCTAGTACCATGGCTGTTCTCATAGACGCCACGGATGTTTCCATAGGTGTCACGGCTGTTCCCATAGATATACTCTCATGCAACAAAGAAAAGATTTGCTTCCATAGCGTGATACAGTATAAAACTTTTTAATCACACATAAAAATCTCTCACATTGCACTCACATCAAAGGATGAATAAACACGCCAAATGTAAAAATTCACAGCACTCTTGAGTAACCCATAGGTGGTCACGGCGGACCCAGGGTATGCGGGAATAGTGGATAGTCTCTCACCGCTCCTTAACTGTACCGCCGCTTTACAGGGATCAATTGGTCACACCAAACGGATATGAGGAGTGCGAATCTCTGAACATCCAGGAAACATCCGGAAGGGGTTCCAGTGCCATGGTGTCATTGCACTTTGAGGAACACCAGTAGTAGGATTTTGTATATATGTGTGTTGCACGCGCACTGCAAGCAGTGTGATCACACATATATAAATACCGGTATATGTATTCTTTATATATTTTTATATAGTTTTGTAATTTTAGTTTAAATAGGACCAGTGACTTAATTAGTGATATATACATATGGGTTAATGCAGGTGTAGTCCCCTGCATGCGGGCATGATCCATGTAAATGGGTCAGATGTTATTAAGTCATAAGGCATTTTTGAATGCATTGGTTACATTTGTCTCATGTGTGGTATGTAGTTCTCCTTAATGGAAATATAGATATCAATAAAACCCATTTCCAATTTGTTTATTTTAAGTCTGCAGGTCACCCCCCTTCTCCAATGCATGTAGCATCTGATATAGGATAGTAATAGAAATTGGGGGAGATAGGACGCTATATATGCTGATGCAGATTGATATGTTAAGAGCGACTCCCCTTGTGGAAATTCTCCGCTACTATTCACTACCAATATCTGTATAGAGTATTAATCTACTTTTATTTTTGTGCAATTGAGTTTTAGATTGTTGGAATGATATTTCTATATAATCTTTTAAAAGCTTGTTAGATTGCATCATGGATTGACTCTGGATTAATGAGCAGTGTGAACTGAAGCATTGATGGAATTGGGGACACAGGTGATGCGCATGTGTGGTGATTATACACCGCCCATTGAGAGCAGTTTGGGGGAAATATAAGTCAGTTTGTCTTGCCTAGTGACCAGGTCCATGATTAAGTCAATTTTATGACGAAACATGTCGGATTTTGGCTACTAGGCGAATGAGAGAGATACATATAGGATGCTGAACATCTTACATTGATCCCTGTAAAGCGGCGGTACAGTTAAGGAGCGGTGAGAGACTATCCACTATTCCCGCATACCCTGGGTCCGCCGTGACCACCTATGGGTTACTCAAGAGTGCTGTGAATTTTTACATTTGGCGTGTTTATTCATCCTTTGATGTGAGTGCAATGTGAGAGATTTTTATGTGTGATTAAAAAGTTTTATACTGTATCACGCTATGGAAGCAAATCTTTTCTTTGTTGCATGAGAGTATATCTATGGGAACAGCCGTGACACCTATGGAAACATCCGTGGCGTCTATGAGAACAGCCATGGTACTAGCCCTGCATTCTGGAGTGGAAACCTGGATACCCCATTTAAACCCTGTAAAGGGAAAAAGCACATCCAGCCAAACACGAAAGTGTGAGGCATATACAGCGGGTGAGTGTAATCACATAAGGGGAGAGGAGTCACATCTAGAGCGGTGTGGTGGAGGAGTGTAGATGTAATCTGCTGTTTATTCAAGAGACACTGGTTAAACGTTTTTTTTTTTTTTTTTTCACTATTCCATTATTTGGATTATGATCTGAAGATTCAACGTATGGACTATGATTTTACTGGGATACATTATATTCTCAGGAGCTTTTCACAGTGGTGTTGGTAACAATGTTCTTGGGAAGTGGACATTGTTTGATAGAACTTGAAACAATTCATTTGATTCTCGTTACTTGTTGATTTATTTTTAGTGTTGAATAATATTTAGTCACAGGATATATTTTTTTTCAACAGATCGTATATATTTGTTATCACTATTCTTCTGGTGATATGTACTATATAATAATTTGTGTTAATTAATTTCGATACAAACTATTAATTATTTTTTTTTTCTATTTTCTGTATGCTCGGGGCAGGGCTTGCACAGTGTAGTAACATTTAGTAATTCATGTTCACTGGATTGGGTCTATTATCTTTAATATTTTTGAATTCACTGGTGTGGATTTATATTCAGCGCCGCTTTTTCTATTATTATTATTCTATACTGTTCGCAAATATTAAAGATTCTAACTAAGAATGAGTCCTTACATTTAAAGAGCACCTATCATTTCGGAACCATCATGGCAACGCGTGTTAATGAGCATCCACTCACCTGCTGCCGCCACATCCCTCACCTTGTTCTGTCACTGCTGAATCGCCAGCTGTCCCATTAAAGTGAATGGGACTCTTATTGAGTCAACAATGAGTCAGAGGAGGACCTGCAACTGACAGATGACATTTGCACTTTAAAAATGATGTGCAAGTTTATTAAAATCTATATTATATGTTCAAGAAATAGTACACAGTTCATTTTAGTCTGAGCAAACACAAATTAAGAGAGTCCCGGACGGCTGAGGGACTCGTGGACATCGCTGGACAGAGAGGGGCTCAGGTATTAGGTGGGTTGCGGGGGGGGGGGGGGCTACTGTACACAGAAGGCTTTTTATCTTGATACATAGAATGCATTAAGATAAACTTTCTGCCTTTACAACCCCCTTTAAGAGCTGTAAACCTGTGGCAAGGACTGCCATTAAGTAACTTTTCATGGTCAGATCAGATTGAACAAAACATAACTGGATATTTAAATGTATAGCTAATTGCATCAGAGATTGTTGATCCAGGGAATATCTGATTGCCTTCAGGGGTTCAGGAAGGATTTTATTTTTGCCCACTGGAGCAAATTGGATCATGCTTTTTGTTTTTTTTATTTATTTTTTCTCCTCCTTTCTCTGGACCAACTGTGGGTATAGGATTCTGTGTATATATAGTTACATAGTAAGGTTGAATAAAGACACCAGTCCATCCAGTTCTACCTGAGTGAGTGTCTAGAATTGCCCCTATCCCTGTACATTGCACACTCACATCGGTCCCTACTCTCAAGGAGCCCACAACCCAAGGTCCCCATTCATATACTAGGGCCAATTTTGGATAGAGGCTAATTAACCTACCTGCATGTCTTTGGCGTGTGGGAGGAAACCGGAGTAAACCCACGCAGGCACAGGGAGAACATGCAAACTCAGTGCTACCCACTACACCACTGTGCTGCCCGCATTATTTGTATGTATTCTATTTATGTATTTGTCTTTTTTTTTTTCCTAACTATATAACTGAGTCAGAGAAGACCAGGTAAGTATGCCAGTGGCAGCGAGGTAGATTGCGGATGTCGCGTTGCTGGAGGGGGGCATTTTATAATTATACCATAATCTGCAAATAGGCTGTGCATTCTTGTACATCATGGCAAAAGCCCACCCTCCATGATGCAGTGTTTTGTTCCGCTTTAACAAAAGAAATAAGATAACGTGAGTATGGTTGTTACCCAAAGCTCTATATATAACATATAAAATCCAAAGCTTCCACTTTTATTTTCATTCTCTGCTTTTATTATACTAGAGTTCTCTGACGTTTACCTATAATTGCTCTCTGGATCAAATTCAACATCATTGAATACAAAGATAATGCCACTGTCCCAGTGTGTCAGTTACAGAATTCCTTTTATTTGTTGAGTCCTAATCTGTGTAAAAATAGTGAGTAAATATTGACAGCAGAAAAAGGTACACACCCATGAGGCACGCTATTACTGCTGACTGTTTTTTTTTTTTTTTTTTTTCAGTTCCATGGAAATGTGTTTTCAATTTAAAACTAAGCTAAACTCCAGGCAGGTATAAAATATATGCTTTTATTATATTCATTAATACATCATTAAAATTGTTTTTTAAATGCAAGCAGTGGAAGTACATGAATTCTATTTGGCATTACTCTCTTGCAATCCACTGTACAGCAGAACTTAGACTGTGAGAGAGCAGCATAAATCGGTTATGCCGAAAGAGATGCAGAGTAACATGAGTTTATCAATTTGTAGCTTTTCCTTCACTGTGCAGTCATAACCTGAGTTGGTGATGAGACCTAAAACAACTTCTATGTTTTTTTTTTTTTTTAACCGCTTCCAGTGTGGGGCTTTTTTGACATAATTCTCCTACATATCACAACCAGCTTTTTATTTGCTAGACAACCCCCAAACATTATATTTTTTTAAGCAGAGGAGCCCAGAAAATGATGGGTGTTACATATTTTTATGTTGCATGATATTTGCTCAGCGGTTGTTTTTTGAACTTTATTGCTATTACAAGGGATGAATACCATCTTTTGTGAGGGCATGCGCTGTGCCCTTTATGGAGATCTCCTCTGGCCTCCAAAGAATCAGATCAAATCAACATCAGTTTTATCTGATGCCGGTAATGGCTTGCTTACATGAGACTGAAGCTAAGTGACTAAATCCTTGTCGCTTATGGTTTCTGACATAGTAGGTGAGGTTGAAAAAAGACACAAGTCCATCAAGTGCAACCTATGTGATTTTTTTTTTTTTTTTTTTTATTTATTTTTATTGAAAATTTTCAACACATTAATAACATACAAACATACCAAACGGTCCCAAAAAAAAAACCCCACCCTTCCCACCCTCTCCCTCCCCCCACCCAACAAAACTCCCTCCTGTGCAGCCCTCCATTCCTCCTCTTAAGCTCAGTCTATGATCACCGACAGTACCACACATATAAGAAACACATAGCTTGTACCGTAGCTGAGTATTTGACTACCTGAATTGGGGGGATATAAGCCAACCCAAGGGATAGCACCTCCCTGCCCCGCCCCTCACCCGACACTCAAGGAGAACACCACCCGCCTAGCGGTTAATTCACGGTATCTGCGGCATCAAGCCAGCACCGCCACACTCTCTCAAATTTGTTAGGGCACCCTCTGCTAAGATAGGTGGCTTTGTATAACGGTAAAGGTTTATTAATTAAACCTTTCCAATAAGAAACCGAAGGAGGTTCGGGTTTCTTCCAACACAGCAGGATAGCTTTGCGTGCATAAAACAGCGCCAGAGAGATCAGAGTCCTCTGCGCCTTACGAGGTGCCAACTCCTCCATCAGTCCGAGCAAACATACCGCAACTGTGACTGGAATCGGCACCGAAAGGACAGATTGCATAACTTGTGTCACTCCCTTCCAGAACTCCTCAATCCGCGGGCACTGCCAGAACACATGGTCAAAGTCAGCTCGGTCAGCTGTGCAGCGCCAGCATCCCCCCGCACCCGTACCGTAAATTCTAGCCAGTCTGGCTGGGGTGTAGTATACTCTATGCAGGATTTTAAACTGGATAAGCCTGTCTCTAGCCGATACTAGGGTCTGAAACGGGTGTCCCCACATGTCGTCCCAATCCTCCTCTCCAAAGTCAGGTACTAAAGCACTCCAAACATCCCTACATTTTTGGATAGGCTTCGGCCTGTCTGGGAACAACATTCTGTACACAACGGAGAGAGGCTTTTTCAGGTCCTCTGTTCGCAGCACATTTTCAAGAGGCGAAGCTCCCAACTGCAGGGCCCCAGGACCGAACTGAGAGAGAAAAGCGTGCCGCAACTGTAGGTATCGAAAAAAATACCAATTTGGAAGATCATGATTCACCTTAAGCTGATCAAACGTCAAGAGCTTCCCCCCCTTCCACCACATGCTGCAGTTGCTTAATGCCTACCCTGGCCCATATCACCGGATCCGGTATGCCCCCAAAATGTGACAATTTAGGATTGAACCATAGAGGAGTGTCAGGAGACCAACTCCCTTCTGGCTGTTTCATCAAGGTCTGCGCTTTTTCCCAGGCCCGTATCGTTGCCCGCATAGAGGCCGTCGGAGCTGGTGAAGCCCCCGAACCTCTATACACCAGATAGGACAGGCTCTCATATGAGCCCAAAAGGGCCGCCTCCAGTACATTTGCCGAATCCCCGTCCTCCCGTGTTAGCCACCGTCCGGCGACCACCATTTGCCCAGCTAAATAATATTTAAAGAGATCCGGCAATGCTAAGCCACCTTGACCCCATGGCTTCTGCAAAACCCTGAGACTTATGCGGGGGTGCGTAGCGGCCCACAAAAAGGATCCAAAGAGACTATTAACCCTCCGAAAAAATGAGCAAGGAATCCAAATAGGAGAATTACATAAGAGATAAAGGAATATAGGCAGAACCTTCATTTTGAGCAGGTTAACCCTACCAATGAGGGACAGCGGCAGATGCTTCCAGCTGCCCCTTAACCCTGGCCAGCAAGGGGAGGAGATTCAGAGACATAAAGTCGCCCACTCTTGGTGAAACCTTCACTCCTAAGTATTTAAATTCCTGCACCCAGGCAATGGGAACCCTAGCGGTCGCCGACTTCCGCGCCTCCCCGTCAATAGCCATCACGTTGGATTTCTCCCAGTTGGCCTGGAGAACTCGGCAAATTTGTCAAGCACCCCGAACACCGCCTCCAAAGATGGCCCTGCATCCTTCAAGAAGAGGAGCATGTCATCTGCATAGAGCGCTATACACTCCCTAATACCCCCCACCTCCAGTGCTCCTACCCCAGGTGAGAGCCTCAGGGCTATAGCCAGCGGTTCTATTGCCAATGCAAATAAGAAGGGTGATAGAGGACACCCCTGACGCGTACCCCTGTGAACGCCAAATTGGGGGGAGACTGAATTGGCTATCTTGATACCCGCCTTTGGAGAACTGTAAAGCAAGGAAATCCAGGTCACATAGATCTCCCCAAAGCCCATTCTCCGCAGAACTGTTAACATGTATTGCCAGTCTACTGAATCAAAGGCCTTGGCCATATCCAGGGAAACTACCATCCTTTTTCTGTGTGTTCTATCTGTAGGTGGGTAAACAATCTGCGTAAATTAGTGTCAGTAGATTTCTGCGGAATGAAACCCGTCTGATCTATATCCACCAGAGTCGTGATAACCTGAGAGAGTCTAGTAGCCAGCACCTTTGTTAGAATTTTTAAATCCTGGTTCAGCAGCGCGATCGGTCGATATGACGAACAAGATAGGGGGTCTTTGCCCGGCTTCGGCAGCAAGATCACCTGTGCCTCCAGCAAAGAAGCCGGGAGACACCTGTGTTCCAAGCAGTAATCATATAAGTTTTTAAGTCTGGGCACCAATTCTTCTAAATGCTGTCTATACCACTCGATGCTGAAGCCGTCAGGCCCTGGGGATTTACGGGGAGGGAAGGACCTAATAGCTTTTTCAATTTCTTCCGTCGTTATGTCAGCCTCCAAAAAGTCCCTATCCGCCTCAGACAGTCTCGGGATCTGCAGTGATGCTAACAACCCGTCTAACTCCGCTATGTCATAGGTCGGTATGGGCGCATACAAAGTCTTGTAGTATTCCACAAATGTGTCCAGTACGTCCGTCGGGGTTGTCAACAGGTCACCCTGAGTGTTTTTGATACAGGGAATATTAGTCTGCACCTGTTGCTCAGCCACCAGAATGGCCAACAGTTTACCGTTCTTGTCCCCTTGTTCAAAGATGGATTCAGCCATTTTTGTCCTAGATGTGTGTGTTAGATCAGAGTAATGGAGTGCTAACGCATGCCTTGCCTCCAACAGTGCGCCATAAGTGGCATCAGACTGATCGTTCGCGTGCTCCATAGCCCTATCCTGCAGTTCTTGATCTATCCGATTATGGGACCTGCGGGCCTGTTTGATGGCTGAAATATAGTGCCCCCGCATGCAGGCCTTAAAGGCATCCCAAACGATGGCGGCGTTGGCAGACCCCTCGTTATCCTCCCAATAATGTGCAAAGTGGGGCGCTACTTGAGAGGACACCTCTTCCACCTCCAACCACCCCGGGTTCAATTTCCACCCCCTCCCCGTAGGACCTACGGTGGATCCAATGTGAATTGACAAGGGCGAATGGTCTGAAATACCACCCGCTAAATATTTTGCCCCCCCCCCCCACTAATTGCAGCATAGATGCATTTGCAAATGCTAGATCTATTCTCGAAGAGGATTTATGAGTTTTTGACAAATGTGAGTAACCTCTGGTGACGGGGTTTTTCCAACGCCAAAGCTCTGTCAGAGAAGCAACCGCCGCCCAGGCAAAGAGATCGGCCGACGCCACCCTAGATGTATTGGACGAGTCCAAAGCACTGGATAGAATAGCATTAAAGTCCCCAGCTATAAGGAGAGGGAGATGCATATAAGGCGCCAATTTACCCAAAAGGTCATACAGGATCTGAATCTGGAAGGGGGGTGGGACATAAACGTTCACCAATACCATTTTGCACGCTCCCATATCCGCTACAATCACCAAAAACCTACCACCCGGGTCTGAGATCACATGATGGATGGTGCACGGTACCGCCTTGCTGATTAAAATGGATACCCCCCTGGAGTAGGTAGAGTATGTAGCATGTAACGCTCTCTGTACCCAGGCTCTGCGTAAGGCCAGCACCCTGCTCCCATCCAGATGCGTCTCCTGCAAAAAACACCACATGAGGATTTAACGTTTTGAGATATTGAAACATTAAAGCTCTACGGAATTTATCATTAAGTCCTCTAACATTCCATGAAACTACATTAAACCCCGATCCCGCCATCATTCCCCATATGACTCGTTAGATGGTAAACAAAGCACAAACGACAGCAGTGATACATACACCGGCAGACTGAATTCAGAGATAACAGTAAGCATATAAATAAACAATTTACCTTGGAGGGCTGCACCAATTACCCCCATTACCCTGTAAATCCCAAAAACACCCTACTGCTGTGTAACAACACAAAAAAACCTGTACACGCAGCTTATCCCCAAACTGAGTCCAAAAACAGTCCCGGAAGGCATAGCCTTGATGGGTCAAAAAAGGACCACTAGACAAAAAGTAAAAACCCCTAAAACCAAAAAAAAGGAGTCAAGAGTCTAAAGTAACATGGACATAGTGTTCACGTGCCTGGAGCTCCCACTCCATTCACAGCCCGTCAGTCCTTCGGTACGGACATCCGGAAAGCCTGTGCCTCTACGTACCTTCCACCAGCTCGTTCATCCCAGTGGGGGTAAGAACAAAAGGAAAAAAAAGATGATATAGGCAACCATGGCAGGCCGCCCCACCCGAGGCAGGGAACCTGCAGGAGAACGTACAGGAGAAGCTGCCATCAACTGCCACCACCCGCCCCCCACCCCAGCCAAAGCACATCAGGGTTCTTGGTGGATATCAAGAGCATTCCAGCCGGAGACACATTGGCAGAGGAGTCAGGCCCCCCGAAGTGGGGCATCGACCACACATGGCAACAACAAAGAAGAAAAAGGAACCAAAAAAGAACAGGGGGCTGCAGATCAATCCGCCGCTTGGTAATCAGGAGTGTCCTAGCAGGCCAGTCACAGCGATTGCAACCACTGATCTGCTTCCGCGGGAGACTCAAAGAATTTCACTGATCCTCCATGTTGCACCCGCAGTCAGCTGGGATAAAGCATAGAATATTTCAGCTCACGCTCACGAAGCCTCCTTCTGACGTCTGTAAATGTCTTGCATCGTCTCTGAAGATCCGCAGAGAAGTCAGGATACAGGTGCACCACCGTGTTCTCAAAAGGCAGATTCTGATGTTTGCGAGCCTCACGTAGGATCCGATCACGGTCCCTGAAAATGAGGAAGCGTACCAAGAATGGTCTGGGGGGGGACCCCGACTGGTTGGGACCCTGTGTGCTCTCTCGACCACATACGTTGGAGGGACATCGGTCAAGTGAAGCAACGATTTAAAGAAATCTTCGGCGAATTCAGCCGGGCGGTCCCCCTCCGCTCCCTCCGGCAAGCCCAAGACCCTGACATTATTCCTGCGCAAGCGGTTTTCAGCGTCATCGGCCACCAGAGTCTGGACCGTGCGCTGCAGCGCTTGGATGGCCTCATCATGTCGGTGAGTAGTGTCTTCCGTCGCAGAGATGCGCGATTCAGTCTCAGAGAGCCTGCCCCGGAATTTATCAAAATCTGCTCTTATGAGGTTGCATTCCTCCGCCAGGTGATCTATACGCACCAACAAAGAAGTTCGGCTTTGCTCAATCGCTGCAAGAATAACAGTGGTATCATTGGCTGGAGGTACCATGGGTGCAGATGGAGTAGCCTCCTGTGGGGCCGCCTGCTCCTTATCCGCCATTAGAGCTTTGAATTGATTTAGAAGGTCACTAGGAGGCAGCGCAGGCTGTAACGATGCTCTTAGCTGCAGACTTGCCCTTGGAGGGCATGAGGAAAAGATGACAGGCAAGCTGACTTTAGGTTTACTTGTGAGGAGAGAGGGTGGTGCGGCCCTTTAAGAATATAAGCAACCGCAGTGATGCAGCAAGGGATGATCAGGATGGCAAAAAGCACAATTCTGACAGCCCCCAAGAGCCTCTCACATCCAGAAACCACACAATGTAGTATGCAGACAGTCTTGTTATGCACTAGGAAGTTGGGGACGGCCCTTTAAGACACTCAGTTCATAAGTCCAGCAGGGAAAGCATCAGGGAAAGGCACTAGGGCTGCTACCCTCTCCCCCTCTCCTCTCTCCACCTCTCCTGTGCAGTCAATAATGCCCCCCAGTCAAGGACTCACCGCCACAGCAAAGATGATCCAGGGCCTTCACAGAGCAGACAGTCCACCCCACAGTATAGGCACCGCTGCGCGGCCGGTTGCGGCGGATCGTGGCCGTCACGGCCTCCGTGTGCGGCGGTACAGCCCAAGGATGCTTCTCCTTCCCGTGTCCCCTCCGTTCCGTGCCCTAGTGCGGCCGATTCCCGCACTCAATACTCCACAGCGGCCGGTCCGGAGGCTCCACAGGCCGCAAGATGGCGGCCGGACACCGCAGGTCAGCTAGGCCGCAAGCCACGGGGCCGCCAAAGACGCCGTTCTCCGTGCTAATAATGCCTCCCCGCAGCTCAGCGGGATGTTAGAAGCACAGGGGAGACAGCCCGGCCGCTCCCAAGGTTAGACAGGCGAAGGATGGCAAAGGATTGGTATCAGGATGGCAGGAGCTCCAGCACCACACGTACACCTAGGTCTACATCCGGCCACGCCCCCCCAACCTATGTGATTTTATGTCTGTATTACTTTGTATATCCCTGTATGTTGCAGTTGTTTGAAACTATTGATGCTCTCTGCTGAGACCACTGCCTGTGGAAGGGAATTCCACATCCTTGCCGCTTTTACAGTAAGGAACCCTCTACGTAGTTTTTTTTTTTTTTTTTTTTTTTAAACAGGAGTGCTTTATTGTCAAACAATTATATACAAGAGAACAGTGCAGAATACAGTTATATAACGTACAGCGAGGTCGGAGCATAGTACAGTACAGTACAGAGTTGCACATTCGAATACATTTGGGTCTCTACGTAGTTTAAGGTTAAACCTCTTTTCTCTTTTGTTCATTGACGGACACAACATCTTAATCTTGACCTTAGGGTTATATCGCCACCTTTAGGAGAGGACTAGGCAGAACACAAAAAAAACAAAGCACCGCCCAGTGGCAGTCCTGCTGACTATAACCCCTCACTCTGCTCCCAGCAGCTCAGTTTTTTTTTTTTCTGCCTAGCCCCCCACCCCCGTCTTCTGGGGTGAGCTCTGATTCAGACTCGGGTCCCCCTGTTCTAATGTTTCAGATGACCAGGACCATTCAGACAGTGACAGCACAGGAAAAGGGCACGCTTATCACAGTGTTGTGGGATACCTTAAAGATAGAGGATACGGTGAGGGCATCTGCAGAGGTGTCGGTCCGTTTTGGGGTCCCACAAGCCGGTCCACACTGCTAAGGTGTTTCCTTATTGAACTTATTTTGATACGTTTATTTACAAGGAGTGGGGAAGCCCACAGCAGGCCTTTTCAGTCCCGAGAAGAATGAGGTGCGTTACCCCTTTTGAGAGTTTCCTGAAAAAATGGACATCTCCAGTTGTTGACCCCCCCGGTATCCAGGTTGAATAAGGTGACAATTCTGGTGGAAGGGTCCCCTTCTTTCAAGGACCCTCCCGACAGGAGGGCAGAGGCAGTTGCCCGGTCCATGTTTATGGTGGTCGGGTCAGCATTGCGGCCGGTGTTAGCCACGGCTCTGGTGTCACAAACTCTTACTGAATGGGCTAAGTTGTTGCACTGCGAGTTGGGGAAGGAAAAGGTTTCCCCAGTCTGCGTGGAACTGGCAGACCAGTTGGTGCACGGCCTTAAGTATGTCTGTGATGCCGCCCTGGATATGGCCCCTTTGCTTTCTAGAGCCTCAGTATCAGGAGTAGTGCTTCGTCGCTTGATTTGGCTTAAATGCTGGTCTGCGGACCAGGCATCTAAGAAAGCTGGCAGATTTGCCCTTCCAAGGTGAGAAGCTATTTGGTGCCTCGCTGGATGACATTAAGAATGTTACTGGAGGAAAGAGTACTTTGCTCTCACAGTCCAGAAAGGGTAAGGAGCCACGCCATAGGCGGGGGCCTTTTTTTTTTTTTTTCTGCTCAGAATCAGCTTTTTCGTCCACCCGGGTCAGCAGGTAATCGTTCCTAGTCCGACAAGGTGCCCGCTGAGGGACAAAAGCGTCCCTGATTTCACAAGCCAAACAAACCTGCGAGCAAATCAGCTGCTGCATGAAGGTTCAACCCCGCCCGACTCTCGGGTGGGGGGGTCGCCTTTGGGAGTTTGCAGCCCAGTGGGCCTCTCTCCTTTCTGACCAGTGGGTCTGCAAACTGGTTTTGTCAGGCTACAAGATAGTTTCTTTCTTGTCCGCCAGCCAGATTTTTTTTTTTTTTCCCCCTCTAACCTTCATCTTCTTCCGGGTCATCGGGAGGCCCTGTTTGGGGCAGAACAGGACTTACTACTGCGTGGCGTGATAGTGCCTGTACCGATGTCTGAAAGGTTTCAGGGATTCTACTCCAATCTGTTTGTAGTCCCAAAGAAGGAAGGGGTCCATCCGGTCCTGGATCTCAATGCTTCGTGAAGGTGCGGAGGTTCAGGATGGAATCTGTTCATTCCGTGGTCGCTGCACTTCATCAAAGGGATTTTTTGGTGTCTTTGGACATCAAGGGCGCATATTTGCATGTCCTCATATGCATCAGACACCAGAGGTTTCTGCGATTTGCGATCGGGGACGAGCACTACCAATTTGTAGCTCTTCCCTTTTGGCCTAGTGACGGTGCCAAGGGCCTTCACCAAGGTGCTGGTCCCAATTCTGGTGTTGCTGAGACGTGGGATACCTGGATTACCTGGACGACCACCTCCTGAGAGCAGCTTCTGCCTCAGAATTAAGGGAGGATGTGGCGATCACCATACAAACTCTTCAGGAGTTTGGGCGTTGAACCTCCAGAAGTCGGTGTTGGTGCTGACTCAGCAGCTGGAGTACTTGGGGTTGATTCTGGACTCCCCAGAGGCAAGAGTTTTTCTCCCCTCAAACAAGCTGCAGACTCTTCAATCCGCAGTGCAATTATTGGTCGTCGCTGCATTTTTGCATGTGAGTTCTGGGTCTCATGGTAGCCACTTTGAGGCAGTGCCGTATGCTCAATTCCACACTCGAGCCTTGTTTGAAAGCGATCCTGTCCAAATGGGACAAATCTCCAACATCCCTCGATTTGTCAAATTCGGGTGAGCCAGCTAGTCAGGGAGTCGCTTCTTGGACACCAGCCTGACTGGCTGGGGGGGGGAGGTTTGGGGCATCCAGTCGGCCCAGGGTCACTGGATGCAGGAAGAATCCCCGCCGCCGCCGATCAGTGTATTGGAGCTTCTGGTGATCAGGCAGTGCCTCTCCACATGATCGCAGAGGCTGCATGGGCATCCTGTCAGGATCCAGTTGGACAACCCACGGCGGTGGCGTATGTCAATCATCAAGGATGGACAAGGAGCTCAGCTGGAGGTCTCTCGCATCCTACAGTGGGCAGAGCGGCACATGCCGGCGCAGTCATCCATATACATTCCGGGCGTAGAAAACTGGCAGGCGGACTACCTGAGTCAGTTGCTAGAGCAAGGGCAATGGTCGCTGCATCCGGAAGTGTTTCGGCTCATTTGTCTACGGTGGGGCATGCCGGATGGGGATCTCGTAGCCTCTTGGCTCAATCAGAAGGTACAGAGGTTTGTGGCCAGGACAAGAGATCCCTGGGCGGACGCGTCAGAAGCGTTTGGTGGCCCCATGGGGGCAACATCGGCTGATATATGCCTTTCTCCCGCTTAGACTCCCTCGTCTGCTACGCACAGTGGAGGCCGAAGGGATTCCAGTGATTCTGATTGCTCCAGATTGGCCGAGATGTCCTTGGTACATCGACTTAGTACGAATGGTGGCGGATGTTCCTTGGCGGCTGCCAATGCGGGAAGACCTGCTGTCGTAAGCTCCGATACTTCATCCTGCTTTACAGTTGCTGGTTTTAACAGCATGGCTGTTTGAAAGCCAGGTGCTGAGGAACCGAGGACTGTTGACTTCGGTGATTCCCACTATGCTGATGGCGCAGAAATCTTCTTCCCGGGAAGATTTGTTATCACATGTGGAAGGCCTACATCTCCTTGTGTGAGGAGATGGGGTGGCGTCCGTGTACATATTCAGTTTCCAGGATCCTGCTGTTTTTACAGCAAGGAGTGGATCAGAAACCTGCATTGAGCACTATTAAGGGGCAGATATCAGCGTTGGCTGTCCTTTTTCAGCTACCATTGGTGCGTATGTTTTGTACAGGGGATTCGGCATGTGGCCCCTCCGATATGACCGCCACTGCCTCCATGGGATTTGAATCTGGTGCTCTCAGTGCTCCAGAAACCTCTGTTTGAAAACATTAGGGAGATCCCCTTATTGACACTTTCAGAAAGTAGTCTCTCTAGTGGCTATTACATATGCAAGGCGGGGTTTCTGAGTTGGCGGCCTTGTCATGCAAGTCTCCCTACTTGGTACTTCACAAGGATAAGGCAGTGTTGCGTCCGCAACCCTCCTTTTCTTCTGAAAGTTGTTTTGGCCTTTCATCTAAATCAGAGGTCTCAAACTGGTGGCCCTCCAGCTGTTGAAAAACTACAAGCCCCATGAGGCATTGCAAGGCTGACAGTTAAGAGCAAGACTCCCAAAGGCAATGGCATGATGGGACTTGTAGTTTCGCAACATCTGGAGGGCCACCAGTTTGAGACCCCTGATCTAAATGAAGACATTGTGCTCCTGTCTTTGTCCTCTGCTTTGCATCCCAAGGAGGTTACTTTACATTCTTTGGATGTGGTCCGAGCCCTGCGGATCTGTCTGCTATGGCTCCTTTTGCGGAGGTTGGACTCTGTATCGGTCGCTCGTCCGAAGAAGGGCCTAGTGGTCTCATCGGACAGATTGTGGTTCAGGCTTATGCCATAAGGGGGCGGGTGCCTCCCTTTCCTGTCACGGCACATTCTACCAGGGCAGTTGGTGCCTCCTGGACTTTCCGACATCAAACGTCCATTTCCCAGGTGTGTAAGGCATCGTTAACACTTTCACCAAATTTACAAGGTTGATGTGGGTGCATCCACCTTGGAGGCAGCCATTTTGAGGTTGCGGCGACTCTGAGGAGGAGTTATTTTCGCTATGGGTGGAGTTTTTTTCTTTCTGTTCCCACCCCTCATTTTTTACACTGCTTGGCGACGTCCCTAAGGTCAAGATTAAGATGCTGTGTCCGTCAATGAACAAAAGAGAAAATAGGATTTTTGTACTCGCCGTAAAATTCTTTTTCTCTGATGTTCATTGATGGACACAGCACCCACCCCTCCGATTTATGTTTGTACTGCTTTTTGATGAATTGAGCTGCTGGGAGCAGAGTGAGGGGTTATAGCCAGTAGGACCGCACCTGGGTGGTGCTGTGTTGTTTGTGTTCTACCTAGTCCTCTCCTAAAGGTGGCAATATAACCCTAAGGTCAAGATTAAGATGCTGTGTCCGTCAATGAACATCAGAGAAATGGATTTTACGGTGAATACAAAAATCCTATTTTCTTCTAATTTTAATCACTGGCCACGTTTATTGTTAAACTCCCACTCAAAAGTTTTATCCCTATTGTGGGGTCACCAGTACGGTATTTATAAATTGAAATTATATCCCTTCTCAAACATTTCTTCTCCAGAAAGAATAAGTTCAATGCTCGCAACATTTCCTCATAACTAATATCCTCCAGACCCTTTATTAGCTTAGTTGCCCTTTGTACTCGCTCCATTTCCAGTACATCCTTCCTGAGGACTGGTGCCCAGAACTGGACAGCATACTCTAGGTGTGGCTAGACCAGAGTCTTGTAGAGTGGGAGAAAGAATTATCGTTTTATCTCTGGAGTTGATCCTCTCTTTAATGCATGCCAGCATTCTGTTTGCTTTGTTAACAGTAGCTAGGCTCAGCAATGGCATGCAATGCCAACCGTCTACTAGGACCCCCAGATCCTTTACCATCCTAGATTCCCCCCCCCCAGAGCTTCTTCTATATATTTTTGTCTTTTTTTTTTTTTCATACAAATAGAGCTTTCTTTTGGTGGTATTTGATCACCTCCCTGGGGTTTTTTCGTTTTTGCACTATAAAAGAAAGAAGACTGAAAATTTGGAAAATAATATTTTTTTAGTTTCTGTGATAAACCCAAATTAGTGGATATTATCTGGTCTATGAAAGTTAGAGAGAGTACAAGCTGTGGTGCAAATCATAAAAATTTGATGACATCTGATGTACTGGTGGCTAAGGATGAGCTCCGGCGTGTGCCACACACTCCACGTGCAGAGCCCGCCAGGAAGTCGATCGCAGCTCTGCGCTAATCACAGGCAGTAAGACATTGCCACGATGTGCGGCTGCAGAGATCGGGCAATGTCTCACTGCCTATGGCGGCCTATCATTTCATGCGACCCAAACAAGCCAAGAAAATGAACAAATACCCCCCCAAATTACCCCTTCCTTTTTTTTTTTTTTTTTTTTTTTTTTTTTTTTTTTTTTAAATTGCACATTCCAAGGTATTTAGTAAGATGCATGATGAGGTTTTTGATGTCATTTTTTTCCCCCGCAATTCTTTGAAAAATAAAGATTATTTATTTTTCCACAAAATTGTCAGTGTAATAGGTTATTTCTTATATTCACCGACTGACACAGCTTCTCTCTTTAGACCATTGGGTTGTTATGCCACCTTCAGGAGAGGACTAGGCATTACATGTTAACATGTGATAATAAAACTAGAACTTTCTAGTTCCGCCCAAGGGGCGGTCCCTTACGTAACAACCCCTCAGCATGCTACTGCAGCCTCAGTTTTATTTTGCCTAGTGAAGGAGAAGGACCTACGAACCCTGCGGGCCCATCAGTCCGTGGTTTTTCTGCAGAAGCTTTGCTTTTTGCGCAAGATGAAAGATCCTGTGATCTGCTATCAACAGCCGGCTGGGTGACAGGCTGGATACTCTTATCTTTGTAGTCTCCCCAGCCCTGGCAGCGAGCTTGTGCAGGTCGCAGCTACGCGCTAGGCCAGGAACGACGTACCTCCAGCTCCAGAGGTGGTTGGTGAGCTTTTATGCTCCGGGGCGCACATATGACCAGACTACTGATGTCTGCGCCGAGGCCAGCAGCCACCCTGTACTGATCAGAGAGTGGGTCTGTGATGGAATGTCTCCCAGCTCTTCAGGACTGTTAAGTAAAGCTCTCCCTGCCTCGGTGGGGCTGAGCATTCCCTGGGAGGTCGATTTGGGGGTTCCTCACCTCCCTCTCTTCTCTCCCTATCTTCCCTCTCCCCTCCCTGTGAGGGATGCCGCGTGTGGCTGCTTAGTGGTGTGTGTGTGTGTCGTGCAGGGGCTCTCCGGCTGTGTCCTGAGTGGTGTTTTTCATGTCCCTGGGGATGCCTGTGAGGCTGTACCTGTGATATCTGTTTCAGATTTTATATATATTTATTTATTATATTTTGTATTGAACAGAATTCGGGAGGTTTGTAATTCAAAGGGGATTGTAAACCCTCGTGTTTTTTCACCTTAATCATTTCTCTACCCGCACATTGTCATATGACGTTTGCAGATGTGATCTCCCATACTGGGCGGGCGTCCTCTGCTTCCCGGCGGTATAGGGGGACGCACCTGCCGCATCACAGAGAAGCCGATGCACATGCCCGGGGGCCGCGATGTCAGTCGGGCACTCGCGATCGCTCGTTACAAAGCAGGACAGTGGATCTGTGTGTGTAAGCACAGATCCACGTCCTATCAGGGGAGAGGAGACAGATCTTGTGTTCATACTAAGTATGCACACCACACAGTCTCCTCCCCTAGTCTGTCCCCCCCCCTACAGTTAGAATCATTCCCTAGGTAACACATTTAACCCCTTGATCGCCCCCTAGTGTTAACTCCTTTGCTGCCAGTGACATTTATACAGTAATCAGTGCATTTTTACAGCACTGATCGCTATGTGAATGGTCCCAAAATAGTGTCAAAAGTGTCCAATAACCGCAATGTCAGTCACAATAAAAATTGCAGATCGCCGCCATTACTTTAAAAAAAAAAAAAAAAAAAAAAAAAAAAAAAATGCCATAGATCTATCCCCTATTTAGTAAGCGCTATAACTTTTGTGCAAGCCAATCAATATTCGCTTATTGCGATTTTCTTTTATTTTGCCCAAAATGTGTATAAGAATAAACATCGGCATAAACTGAGGAAAGAATTTTATTTTTGTTTTGGGATATTTATTATAGCAAAAAGTAAAAAATATTGTTTTATTTTTCCAACTTTTCTCTCTTCTTTTGTTTATAGCGAAAAAAAATGCAGAGGTGATCAAATACCGCCAAAAGAAAGCTCCATTTGTGGGGAAAAAATTATAAAAATGTAACTTGGGTACAGTGTTGCATGACTGCGCAATTGTAATTCAAAATGCTACAGCGTGGACAACTGAAAATTGGCCTGGGCAGGAAGGGGGTTAAAACTTCTCACAGTGACCGTCCCCCAACAGTGTTTTTGTGCTTTTTGTCATGCGTATATACATAATTTTTAAGCATTTCTCATGTGTTATACAGTCGGTTATAGAAAAATAATCACATTTTGTTGCTTTGCAGCCTGAAATGAAGATAGACACAGTTTTTGTTTTATCCAGCTGTATTTAATTAGTGCAAGTTACAACATCTACCTGAAAGCTATAACACCAACATGTCAGAGAAAAAAAAAAAAAAAAATCAAAAACAGAATAACTGAGTTGGAAAACGGATCACCCTCTTGTCAGTATTTTGTTGAACCACCTTTTTGCTTTAATTACAGCCTTTAGTCTGTTGGGATATGTCTATACTAACTTTGCACACCTAGACTTTGCAGTATTTGCCCACTCATCTTTGCAGAACTGCTCACATTCAGTTAAATTGGATGATGACTGCAGCCTTCAAGTCATTCCACAGATTTTCAACGGGGTTTGAGTCTGGGCTCTGACTAGACCATGCAAGGACATTAACCTTTTTCTCCATCAACCACTGTGTGGTAATTTTTCCGGTGTGCTTTGGGTCATTGTCGTGTTGAAAGACAAACCTTCACATGGACAACTTTCTGTCAAAGGGCAGCAGAATTTCCTCAAGAACTTGATGGTATTTTGCCCTATCCATTTTTCCTTCTATACTGACAAGTGCTCTAGGCCCTGCTGCAGAGAAACACCCCATAACATATTATTACCACCTCCATGCTTTACTGTAGGAATGGCGTTATTTGGATGGTAATCTGAATTGGATTTCCACCAGACATATCGTTTGGGGTTGAGGCCATATAATGCACTTTTAGTCTCATATGTATATAACACCTTTTTCCATGTGGCCTCAGAATCTTCAAGGTGCGTTTTGGCAAAGCTCCGTCTTGACTGCATGTGGCCTTTCTTGAGGAGTGACTTTTTTTTTCTTGCAATCTTCCCATACAAGCCACATTTGTGCAGAATTTGTGCTATTGTCACCTGCTCACAATGACACTCTGTCATAAATTCCTGTTGCTGTGGCCCTCTTGGTAGCCTCTCTGACCAGTTTCCTTCTGTAGCTCTTTTATCCAGTTTGGAGCAACGTCCTGATGCAAGGAGGGTCTGTGTTGTACCAAATACTTTCCACTTCTTAATAGACTTCACTGTGCTTCTATGCATTGATAAACCTTTGATTTTTTTTTTTTTTTTTTTTTTGATCCATCTCCTGACTTTTGCCTTTCCACAACTTTATCCCAGAGATATTTTGACAGTGCCTTGCCACCCATAGTTGATTGCAGGGGCAGATTGACCATTTGGGCAGTTGAGTAATGCCGGAGGGGCGGGGGCCAGTAGGGGGCCCAGCAAGAGGCGCTGACACTGCACTTGTATCCATCTTCTGACTTATGCCTGTCCACAGCCTTATCCCAGAGATCTTTTGACAGTGCCTTGCCACTCATGATTGTTTGCTTCAGTTGCACTATCAGGGACTGAAATGGTCCAGGAAAGCTCTTTTCATGCTAAGCTAATCAAAATTACCACAGCTGATCACAGTTGAAGGTCAAATGGCTTTGTGTGCCATTGAGAAGGAGGTGGGCTACTGTACACCTGACTTGTCATTTTTAGGAGGGGGGGGGGGGTGTTTATTTTCTATACCCAGTGTACATGTGATTTGTAAGCTTCAGGTTTTTTACTCTCGTTCAATGGTTTTAGAATCTGTGACATCAACTGTTATCGAGAGCAGAGATCAGTGACATGTCACATGTAGCCATGCCCCCCACAGTTAGAAACACGCTCCAGGACACACTTAACCCCTACTCTTCCCCCTAGTGGTTAACCTCTTCACTGCCAGTGTCATTTGCACAGGAATTGGTGCATTTGTATAGCACCGATTGCTTTATAAATGACAATGGTCCCAATAATGTCCGATGTGTCCGCCATAATGTCGCAGTAATGATAAAAATTGCTGCACCCCACCATTACTTTTTTATTTTTTTATTTCATAATCTTTATTTATTTTCATCAATATTTTACATAATAAAAGAAAGAGAAACATTCTCTATAACAAATATAACACTTATTTCACCCTAACAAGTACAATATTTCTATAAAACAGAGTAAAACCTTTAGAAAGCATTCCTATCCATAAGGTGTCAATAATTCTTCTATCTAACCCCCCTTTTCACTCACTGCTCAGATATTCTTCCTTCCCCTCTTCTTTCCTCTCTCCCTTCCTCTCTTCCCCCCCCCCCCCCCCCTCACCTTCATACTGGGTATCTCATTCTATCCAACCAAGGTTTCCACATCTTTTTAAATTCTTTAAAATGTCCTCTCCTTAAATATATCACCCTCTCCTTCCATATTGTTTCCGTAATTACCAGCTGCCAGTCCACTACTGAAGGGGCATTTTTTGCTTGCCATCTCTGTGCTATCAATTTTCTTGCCTGAAACAAACACCTCAGTATTGCTTTATTTATACCTAGAGATCTTCCTATTGCTTCTCCCAGGCCCAGCACACATATCCTGGGATCCCCCTTGATCGCCACTCTAAATGTTTCATTCAAAGTAGTAACGATCTCTGACCAGTAGCGAAACAATTTTGGGCATCGCCAGAACATGTGTGACAGGTCTCCAGACTCCTGGCATCTAGGGCATTTGTCATCTACTCTACGTCCAAAACTAAACAGTCTTTTTGGTGTATAATAGGCTCTATGTAGCAGCATTAAATGTGACATCTTCTGGGCAGGCGAAACTGAGATTGAATGTCCATCCTCCAATATTTTCATCCACTGTTTATCCGTAAGGGTTCCAAATTCCTCCTCCCATTTCCTTCTACATTTAAACCTTTCTGGGCTTCCTATACTTCCTTCACATATAGCTGGGTATACATCCGCTATAAATCCTTTTGTCCTTTCTTGAGAGTTTAATCTGCTCTAAATAGGGGAGTTGTTCCACACTGGATCCTGCTTATTAAATTGTTTCCCTATCGCATGTCTAATTTGAAGGTATTTATAAAATGATTGTTTTGATATATCAAACTCCAATCTTAAAGCGTTAAATGTTTTTAATATTTTTCCTGTATATAACTGGGCCAACTTATCTATCCCCTTTTATTTCCCAATCTTTATATCCTCCTATCTCTTCCATTTCCTGCAGGTTCCGGTTATCCCACAAAGTGGTATATTGGGTTAAACCTCCCAAACCTTTAATCGCCTTAACTGCCTTCCACACTTTTACTACCAGTTTTTTATTGTAGGTATTTTTTTTGGGGGAAAATGAATTTGCCTCCAGGGCTTCTACCATATTCTTATGGGGTATCCCCATTAGCATTAAAGCCCTGTTCGTTCCACCACCTATCTCCTCGCTCATTCCCAGGTGTTGCAATTGGGCAGCTAGGAAGTAGCTCCTTGGGTGTGGTACTGCCATTCCTCCTTTTCTTGTTGGTAATTGCAAAGTTTGTAAAGCAATCCTTTATACTCCCCCTCTCCATATAAGTTCTTGAAATAGTACCTCTATTTTCCTAAACCATTTTATATCTACCCATATCGGCACCCCACCATTACTAGTAAAAAAAAATGTATTAATAAAAATGCCATAAAACTATCCAATATTTTGTAAACGCTATAACTTTTGCTCAAACCAATCCACGCTTATTGCGTTTTTTTTTTGTTAACCAAAAATATGTAGAAGAATACGTATTGGCCTAAATTGAGGAAATTTTTTTTTTTATATATTTTTGGGGGATATTTATTATAGAAAATGTAAAAAAGAATGCTTTTTTTTTTTCAAAATTGTCGCTCTTTTTGTTTATAGCGCAAAAAATAAAAACGGGTGATAAAACACCACCAAAAGAAAGCTCTATTTGAAAAAAAGGACCTAAATTTTGTTTGGGAGCCACGTCGCAACGCAGTGCCGAATCGCAAAAAGTGCTCTGGTCAGGAAGGAGGTAAATTCTCCTGGGGCTGAAGTGGTTAAATGAATTTCTTCTTGAGCCTTGTCGTGCGTAGGCATAAGCATGACAAATTGCTCAAGTATTAATGGGGCCTTGAGGATATATAATACAAATTTTAAAACTCTAGTAGTTAAACTTTCTTTATGTTTTGCAGGATTTAAGTACTTCAGGATTTTCTTTTTTTTAACTGGCTGTAACTCCATCCCAGGACAAAGCCCAATTTATGGGCATTCTTTTGGAGTATCTACAGCACAACACTGTATCCACTGCCCTCTCTCCTCAGTGTACTGAATGTGTGGTGAAGGAAACCCTTTATAAGTGGAACAAACGTGAATCTATATTTCAAACAAGATCATACCTGCATTCATCCTGTGCAAGATTTTCTGCTGACTATTTCTGGCTTCTCTGTGTGCACCTGTCACTCTCGCCCCCTCTCATTTGTGAGCGCTCTGTGTCCCCTCTTCTCTGTATGTGCTATCAATCGCCTCTAAGCATTTTGTATCCTAAGCAGCATGGTCAGACAGTGGTCGGGGAAGGGGTGCAGTAGCACATGGTTTGTAGAAAAAATGGAAAGCCACCTAGCATTGGCAGCATTAATGTATGATCTTTACGAGTTAGTTTTACTTAGAATACTGAATCAATGTAGGAACATCCCTGGTAAAGTAATATCTGCACAGAATAGTTCCCTAAGGCCAAAAGGAGTGCTTGTTCATGCAAGAGGTTTTCCAGATGCTTTCCCTCTGACTCTTAGTTTCTTAAAGCGGTATTAAACCAAACAACAATAAAGTAAAATATTGCAGCTTACCAATCCTTAGATGTGGTGGCTGTATTTGTTTTCCTTTTTTTAGGCTTTTCTCCTAGTGATCCAGCAAGTACCACACTTCATGTCTTGGGGTTTCTGCATTAAGGAAGAAGTAGTAGAACAAACACCTTTTGGACAGCAGCATTGTCAGTGTGTGTGGGGGGGGAAGTGTAGAGTTAGGCCCCTTTCGCACATGCGGACTGATTGTTTCGGATGGAGTTTACATCAGTTTGTCATCAGTTTTTTTACATCCGCCAGCTAGACTCCTTAACCACTTGAATACTGGAGCCATTTTTCATGCAAAACAGACTCTGACAGTGTCTGTTTACATCAGTTTTTCCCCTTCTTCTTTTTTTTATTTTTTTTTTATGGAAGAAAAATAGGGCTCTGATCCGCCTAAAAAAACGAATGCTGACTGAAGTGGATGTAAATGGATGATCATCTGTTTTTCCATAGAGGTTCATTGATGTCTTTTTCATCTATCGACGAATGGATGAAAAACAGACAATTGGTTAGCATGTGTGAAAGGGGCCTTGTGTTGTGCTTTCGCAATGCTTGGGCTATGTAATCTGCCTCCCTCTAAACTGTAAAAAAAAAAAAAAAAAAAAACCTCCTTGAACCTGCCACTTCCTGTATGCCCTCTCTATACTCACCACAATAACCAGGGCTACTGTGCCCTGACCACAGTGGTCAGAGTGCGTCCCTCTGTCATGCGCTGCTGTCCCTTCTGCTCTCCTCTCTCCCCCTCACCCCCTCCTTCCTGCTTGTCAGCTCCCTCTTTCTGTCTCTGCCCCCCGGCACTAGTATTAAAAATTTTAAACCTACAATTGTCACTGCCAGACCCTCTATTTGAGCCTGTCATACCACACTATGGAAGTTATTTTAAAAAAAGAGCGTTCTAAATACTTTTTTACAGCTGTCTTTAGGCCAGTCACATGACTCTTGGGCACTTTACAGCTATGAGACAGGGCTTCTGCGGTAGGAGCTGAGCGGCTACATGAGCTCCACGGCTGATGCCACATAATGTCCATAGCGTGGTATGCTATGCTCTTAATAGGGGGGCTGGCAGTTGCTTGCAAATTAGACTGAAAGCGGAGTTCCACCCATATAAATGTCAGCAGCTACAAAAAGTGTAGCTGCTGACTTTGTTTTTATTCGGGCACTCGCCTGTCCCACGGTCCAGCGATGTGGGCGTACGAAGCCCCACTCCTCTCCCCCTCCTCTCCCCCTCGTCACTGTGGGCGCCCGGCTGTGGCTTCACAGCCGGGCAGACACTTCACTTGCGCGAGCCGTGTTGCGCACTGTGACTGGCCGAGCAATCATCTGGGACCTGTGACTTGTCCCTCCCTCTCTGCAAATGATTGCTGAGAGGTAGGTGGGAGGGGTGAACGTCCTTTCGGTGCCATGGAGCCCCGGAGGAAGTGGGAGCTGTATGTTTGGGTGGAACTCCTCTTTAACAAACACTTTAATATATTTTTGGGTTCATTACCACTTTAAAGAGGAAGTAAACTCTCCCACTCTGATGCTTCTTTTCATTTAGTTCATTATAATAAGTAATTATCAAACTATAGCCACTGTAATCCAAATTGCATATAACTTACTGTTTAACCACTTAAGGACCGCCGTATTGCCATTGTACGTCATTACAATGGCACAGGCAGGCACAAGCACGTACATGTACGTGCCTGCCTTCCAGCGGGTGGGGGGTCCGATCGGACCCCCTCCCGCTGGATACGGCGGTCCGGTTCGCTGCAGGAGCGATCTGTGATGAGGGGATGGCCATTGGTTTCTGGCCATCCCCTCTCGATCGCTCCTGGCCAATGACAAGCTTCCTCCCACTGTATTGTATACACAGGAAGGAGGAAGTGATGTCATTCTCCTCGGGCGGTCTTTTTGACTGGACTACGAGGAGAAGACAAAAAGTAAGTGTGCACCAACACTACACTGACACACAGGCACACAAACCCCCCCCCTGATCCCCCTCCCCCTCCCCCCCCCCCCCAGTCACAGTGCCACTGATTGCATTGATCATTTATTTACTGATCACTGCATTCAGTGTCAGTTGTAAAAGTAAAAACTGTCAGGGCAGTTAGTGTTAGGTCCAGGGTAGCCCCCTATCACCCCCCAATAAAGATTTAACCCTTTCACCCCCTTTTGCCAGTGTCACTAAGCGATCATTTTTCTGATCGCTGCATTAGTGTCGCTAGGTAGCTAGTTATTTTTTTAGGTTCACCGTCAGGTTTTTATAGCGCTAGGTACCCCGATATACTACCCAATAATGGTTTTAACCCCCTGATTGCCCCTAGTTAACCCTTTCACCAGCGATCACAGTATAAGTGTCACTGGTGATGCTGGTTAGCCAGTTATTTAGGTTCCCCGTCAGGTTTTTATATAGCGCCAGGGACCCCCATATACTACCTAATAAAAATGTGAACCCCCTGATTGCTCCTAGTTAACCCTTTCACCAGTGATCACCGTATAAGTGTTACGGGTGACTCTGGTTAGTTTGCTTTTTATAGCATCAGGGCACCCACCATTTATTACCCAATAAAGGTTTAACCCCCTGATCACCCGGCGGGTGATATCAATTAGGTTTTAGGGTCAGGGTCTGCGTCGCCCCAGGCAGCGCTAGGTTAGTGCCAGTACCGCTAACACCCACACGCAAAGCATAAACCTCCCGTAGTGGTATAGAATCTGAACAGATCAATATCTGATCTGATCGGATCTATACTAGCGTCCCCAGCAGTTTAGGGTTCCAAAAAAACGCATTGTTAGCGGGATCAGCCCAAATACCTGCTGGCACCTGCGTTTTGCCCCTCCGTCCAGCCCACCCAAGTGCAGTATCGATCAATCACTGTCACTTACAAAACACTAAACACATACCTGCAGCGATCGCAGAGTCAGGCCTGATCCCTGCGATCGCTAAGTTTTTTTTTTTGGTAGCATTTTATATTTAAATCCGGAAGGCAGTGCTTGGGTTTTCGGGGTCCCGTACGTGGCTAGGCTCCCAAAAAGTCCCCCACATGTGGTATCCCCGTACTCGGGAGAAGCAGCAGAATTTATTTTGGGGTGTAATTTGACTTATGCCCATAGCATGTGTGAGCAATATATCATTTAGTGACAACTTTGTGCAAAAAAAAAAAAATTTTTTTTTAATTCCTGCAACTTGTGGCAAAATATTTCATGGACTCGACATGCCTCTCAGTAAATAGCTTGGGGTGTCTACTTTCCAAAATGGGGTCATTTGGGGGGGTTTTGTGCTATTTTGGCATTTTATGGCCTTCGAAACTGTGATAGGTAGTGAGGAGTGAAATCAAAAATTTGCACCCTTAGAAACCCTGAAGGCAGTGATTGGTTTTCGGGGTGCCGTACGCGGCTAGACTCCCAAAAAGTCCCACATATGTGGTATCCTCGTACTCAGGAGAAGCAGCAGACTATATTTTGGGGTGCAATTCCACATATAACTATGGCATGTGTGAGCAATATATCATTTAGTGACAACTTTTTGTAAACTTTTTTTTTTTTTTTTTTTGTGTCATTCAATCACTTGGGACAAAAAAAAAATATTCAGTGGGCTCAATATGCCTCTCCACAACTTCCTTGGGGTGTCTACTTTCCAAAATGGGGTCATTTGGGGGGGGGGGTTGTACTGCCCTGCCATTTTAGCACCTCAAGAAATGAGATAGGCAGTCGTAAATTAAAAGCTGTGTAAATTCCAGAAAATGTACTCTAGTTTGTAGACGCTATAACTTTTGCGCAAACCAATAAATATATGCTTATTGACATTTTTTTTTACTAAAGACACGTGGCTGAATAAATTTTGCCCTAAATGTATGACTAAAATTGAGTTTTTATTCGATTTTTCTTATAACAAAAAGTAGAAAATATCATTTTTTTCTCAATTTTCGGTCTTTTTCCATTTATATTGCAAAAAATAAAAATCGCAGAGGCAATCAAATACCATCAAAAGAAAGCTCTATTTGTGGGAAGAAAAGGACGCAAATTTCGTTTGGGTGCAATATTGCATGACCACGCAATTACCAGTTAAAGCAGCACAGTGCGAAATTGTAAAAAGACCTCTGGTCCTTAGGGTGTTTATTGGTCTGGGGCTGAAGTGGTTAAAGAAACTTGTTTACGGGGGTTAGGCAGCGCCATCTTAAGTATTGTTTTCTGAGTCCACAGTGGAGTGTATTTCCACCCTTACATGGATCGCTTCCTGTACTGTTGACCAAGCCTCAATCCAACGTTTCTATGGCAACCCTGTTTCCATGTTCATACCGTAGCTGACTTGTTTTATTTCATAGTATTTACTTGTGCTGATTATCTAGTGTTTGCCTTTGTCAGTCTTATCAGCTTCATCTGATAAGACTGCAGTAATGCTGTCCCATGCCCTGGTTTACACTGCATGTGATGTCGCATGGTGTGTAGGAGGAAGCTCTGAATGATTTTGCAGTCTCCTGGGATTTCAGACAAGACAAGTACACAGAGTGTGCCGTAAATCAGGGGAGATCTGGGCATGCTCAGTGACGTCATTCTAAAGAAAAAAAGGATTACAACAATACTAAGCAAGTAAGGAGATACCTACAAGCAGTGCTCATTAGGGTTTTTTATGCTGATTTACATGGGACAAAGTTGTGGGGGAGACGTTTACAACCATTTTTAAGCTTCTTAGAATAATAGGTGAAATAGGTGTACTAGAGCTACTGTTGTACGAGGGGGATTTGGATTTTGTGGGAATTTCAGAGACCTGGTTCAACAGCTCTCATGATTGGCTGTCAACCATTCAAGGGTATACCCTTTATCGCAAGGCTAGAGAGGGTAAAAAAGGGGGAGGGTATGCCTATATATCAAGAATAATGTAAAAGTGAATGTGAGAGATGACATCAACGAGGGAGCTAGGGAGGAGGTGGAATCCTTATGGGTAGAGCTCCAAAGGGATGAAGCTAAGGAGAATAAAATACTGGGAGTAGGCTAGCATAGAAGAGATGCAAATACAGAGAGCGAAGGGTGCTTTGCTCCCTGAATAATGGGATATGAGAAGATTCCCCCAAAAGGTTTTTTTTTAGCAGCAAAGTAAATGGCAAACAATTCAAAAAAAATTATTGTATTTAACCATCTCAATACAGTGCATTTTCACCCCCTTCGTGCCCAAGCCATTTTTCATCATTCTGCGCTGTCACATTTTGAATGACAATTGCGCGGTCATGCAACACTATACCCAAGTGAAATTGTTATTTTTTTTTCCCCACAAATAGAGATTTCTTTTGGCGGTATTTTATCACTTCTGCGTTTTTTTTTTTTTTTTTTTTTGCACTGTAAACAAAAGAAGAGTGACGAGTTTAAAAAAAAAAAAAAACACACAATTTTGTACTTTTTGCTATAATTAATATCCAATTTTTTTTTCCCCTCAGTTTAGGCCGATATGTATTCTTCTACATATTTGTGGTAAAAAAAAAATTGCAATAGGCGTATACTGATTGGTTTACAAAATAAAGGATAGTGTCTACAAAATAGAGGATAGATTTATAGCATTTTTCTTTTTTTTTTTTTTTTTACTAGTAATGGCGGCGATCTGCAATTTTTATAATGACTGCGATATTGCGGCGGACAGATCGGACACTTTTGACACATTTTTGGGACCATTCGCATTTATACAGCGATCCGTGCTGTAAAATGCATTGATTACTGCATAAATGCGACAGGCAAGGGGTTAACACTAGGGGGTGATGGAGGGGTTATGTTCCTAGGGAGTGATTCTAACTGTAGGGGGAGGGGGGATTCACAAGGGGAGGGGACTGATCGGTGTTCCTCTGTACTGAGAACACACAATCGGTCTCCTCTCTTCTGACAGGACTTGCATCTGTGTGTTTACACACAGATCCATGGTCCTGCTGTGTTACTGGGCAATCGCGGGTCCCGGCGGACATCACAACCGCCGGGCAAGCGCATCAAGCCTCCAGTCACATGGCATGCGCACGCGCACCTGGTGGGCCGGAAAGGGGAGGGTGTCATATGAATGCCCTCCCAGAACAGGAACTGCACTGCCTGCCCATCATATGACAGCTGGCGGGCGGCAGTCGGTCAGTAGATAAAATTGATTTATTTGTTGCTGTATAATATAACATGAAAGTTAAGACATGAGCTCAACATGAGGATATACATGTCAATAAAGACAAACTGACGCGTTTTGACCTGATTCATTAGGGTCTTCTTTAGAGGATACATTTTGCTGTAAAAGAGACTACGTTTAGCATGTCACGGGGACACCGCTCGCCACCGAGGGGGATGAACAGCCATTGGGCATGGCTGTTTACCACGTGATCGGCCGCAATGAAGTTACGTCCGATCACAGATGGTTCCACCCCACTGTGAACTGTCAACAAACTGTGGTCCCAATACCTGTCACAGTTCATCTGAGTACCCGTATACCTGTCACATTTGCTCTGAGTACCTGTTTGCTTTCCAAAAATAAAAATTAAATTTTGTGGGTAATTCCATTGTCCTGATGCTCCAGGACCTTCAAAAGTGCGTTAGGTAGGAATGAAATGAAATGTGTCATTTATGCTTGTAGAACACCTGAAGGTACTACTTCAATGTACGGTCTCTGTATATCGCCATACTCGGGAAAGAGTAGCAGAATGTATTTGGGGTGTAATTTTTGCTATATACATATGCTGTGTGTGAGAAATAACCTGATAATGACAATTTTGTAAAAAAAATAAAAACAAAATTTTGTGGGGAAAAAATGACAACTTAAAAAAAACTCGCCATGCTACTTTAATACCTTGGAATGTATACTTTCTAAAAAGGGGTCAAGTTGGGGGATATTTGTACTTTCCTGACTTGTTAGGCCCCTTTCACACTAACGTCCCGTTCAGGCCCGCCTGTCAGTTTTTCAGGCGGACCTGAACGGGTGCTCCATAGAGCTCTATGGAGCGTCGGATGTCAGCGGTGACATGTCCGCTGACATCCGACCCGCTCCGATCCGAAAAAGTGTGACGGAGGAAAAAGCTATTTTTCCATCCGTCTGCGGATCGGATCGGATGACGACGGGCACTGCGGTCCGTCGTCATCCGATCTCCCATAGGGGAGAGCGGCGCTGTGACAGGTCCGTCCCTGCACAGTGTGCGGAGACAGACCTGTCATCTCCCTGCTCAGCGGGGATCGGCGGAGTGATCCCCGCTGAGCAAACGGACATCCACGGGGCGGATCAGAACTGATCCGCCCCGTGTGAAAGGACCCTTAGTGTCTCAAGAAATGAGATACACCTGATGTACTGAAAGCCTCATCAGATGTTCAGTGATTGGCACCAGTTTGTAGACTCTATAACTTTCACAAAGACCAAATAATATACTCTAATTTGGGTTATTTTTACCAAAGATATGTAGCAGTATAAATTTTGGCCCAAATTTAGGAAGAAAACATTTTTTCACCATTTTTTTTTTATATTATTTTTTATTTATAGCACAAAAAATAAAAAACCCACTACTGATTAAATACCACCAAAAGAAAGCTCTATTTGTGTGAAAAAAAGGATACAAGTTTCGTATGGGTACAGTGTTGCATGGCTGAGTAATTGTCATTCAAACTGTGAGAGCGCTGAAAGCTGAAAATTGGTCTGGACAGGAAGGGGGTGTAAGTGCACTGTATTGAGGTGGTTAATCACCTCTAATTATCATTTGGATTTTCACATGGTAGCTCGCAAGATTGTTTGTTTTTTATAATTTTAAAATATATTTAGGTTCAATACGTTTTTGTTTTCCAAAACATGTGTAAACAAGAAAAAGAAGTCAAAAAAGGAACAGAGAAAAAGACCAGGTACCCAGCAACGGGCTATCTGGTATAACATTGACAAGTCGTTCAATAAGTAGTACAGTCAATGCCTTTTAGATAGAGAGAGATATATATATTCTATCCTGAGTAAAAGTAATTGAGGTAGCGTTATATACATTGTACTTACAATGGTAGGACTGTGATCTCCCATGGTCCGGGCACCCCATTGGGAGCCTGCTGTGCTCAGCAGCCAGGAAGACCGATACATCTAAGCAAAATTTAAGGAATTTATCTGTACAAAAGTGCTGGCATATACTAAGTCTCAGGACCGATTGAAGTATAATCTCAATTAGGACTAGAGTGCCTACAGTTTCAGGGTGTGGCTAGATATAGCCACAAGGAAAGAGGTTAGAAGTAGATTAAAGTAAGAGAGATATAGAGGGACGATAGTTCAGGGAGAAAAGAGAGGGGGCTGGGATGAGGGGCAGAGGAGGGAGGTGGCGGACCTCAGACCAACTAGGTGTTCTAAGATCATGGTACAAGCATCCTGTTTTCGAGGGTGGGCTATCTGATTAAGGGGTGGTTGCTGTAGAGAGTCTGTTTCAGTTTATCTGAGGTAGAGTAATGCCTCCAGATACTCCAGATGTAGGAAAATTTAGCATATTTATCAAGGGATTTGGCTTGCATCTCCTCCACAAGCATGATACTCTTTATCTCGTTCACCCATTCCAAAAGGGTTGGGGAGCTGGATGTTTTCCAGTGTCTAGTAATTAGTTGCCTACCTGCACTTAAGAAAAATTTCAGGAGGCTGTGTTTTTGGGATTTGACAGTACCAGGTAGTATGGAGAGGAGTGCGATGCAGGGGGAAGGGAGTAAGGGGTTTGTCATACATTTTGGAGTAAATGTGATGGATCTGGATCCAGAATGGTCACAATCCCACCAGATGTGCTTGTATGTACCTTTTGCAGAACTACATCTCCAGCAGTTGTCGGTGACCGAGGGGTACATGATCCTGAGGTTGGTTGGCACCCGATACCACCGACCCAGCAACTTGTAATTTTTCTCCTGAGTATAGCTCGAGATAGATGACTTGCGAGTAAATATAAAAGCTTTACTCCACTCTCCCTCTGATATGTTCCTCCCCAGCTCCTCTGACCAAAGTTTCGTATAGTTAGGTAGGGTACTGTAGGTATGATCTAGTATCATTTTATAGATCAGTGAAAGGGTGTGTCTGGGGGTCTCTGGAAGTGAGCATAGTTGTTCAAAGTTCGTAAGAGGTCTGTGGATCTTTTTGGAGTTATGAAGTTTCTTGCAGTATGAGGTCAGGTGAAAACGGGTGAGCCACGTTGTTAGAGGCTGTGGTGGGTCGGTAAGTTACAAAAGTGCCCGAGGTACTGTGGACAAATTGCTGTGCAGTTTGCCAAGAGGATCTGTTATAGTTGTAAAGTGTTTAAGTCAAGCTACCTTCTGGGAGGGCCGGGTTGTCAAAGAGCGGTGTGAGAGGACTCGGGTTGGTTGAAAGCGCATAGTTCTCCCTTTTGCGGTACCAAATTGTAAGCGTGTCTTTAGTAAGGGGAGATGGCGTCAAAAGGGATTTGTGTTTGTTCATTTCCCCAAAGCAGTGCCTGGAGGTCGGTCATGGAGAGATCTTGTTCTACCAGGGTAGAACCTTTGGATAAGGGACGGGGGAACCATTCCAGACTTCTAGAGACCAGTTCTAGTTGACGTGTGATAGTTTTAAAATCTGGAAGGCCTGCCCCCCCTTTAGAGGTATGGGAACACAGCAGCTTATGTTTCAGTCTTGGATGATTGCCCCTCCACACAAATGTGATGGCCATGGAGCGAAGCGTGCGCATGGAAGGGCAATTGGCAGGGCCTGAAATAAATATAAGAGCTTGGGGAGAATATCCATTTTTAAGGCGTTCATGTGTCCAAACCATGAAATTGGTCTTTCCATTCTACTGTCTGCAAGACGCCTAAGTTTCGTAAGTAATGGGCTGAAGTTGAGTGCGAGAAAGTTTGTATTGAGAGGAAGGGGTACGTATGCCTTGTATATTTGGGTTGGCCCTGATGGCTTGGGCTAGGTGTTCAATTACCAAGGCAAACAGGAGTGGGGAAAGGGGACAGCCTTGTCTGGTTCCATTGGAAATAATAAACTTCTCTGATTGTGCTCCATTCATCAGGACTGTAGCCGAGGGTTTGGAGTAGAGGGACATGATATGAGCATGTTTGGGCCTAGGCCTATCTGCGAGAGGGCGGTTCGGAGAAAGGGCCACCTGACCCTATTGAAGGCCTTCTCTGCATCACAGGAGAGAAGGCAGGTTGGGATGCGGTTCTTTTGTTCAAAGGCCATCAGGTGTATTGTTTTGGTGGTGGTGGTGTTGTCCCTGGCTTCACGGCCTGGGACGAAGCCCACTTGATCTTTATGTATTATCTCGGGGAGTAGTGGGGAAATGCAATTAGCTAAGATTTTGGCAGAGTTTCAAGTCAATGTTTAAGAGGGATATCGGTCTGTAGTTGGAGCATAAAGAGGGATCTTTACCAGGTTTTGGGATGACCACTATTTGGGCTTGGAGTAAGGCAGGAGAGGGAGTAAGGGTATCGTTTATGGCATTAAACGCTTTTGCTAGGAGGGGGGCAAGCAGTTGTAGGAATGTCTTATAAAAACGTGGTGAAAACCCATCTGGACTAGGGCTTTTACCGTTTTTTTCAGGGTTTTTTTTTTTTTTCATTAAACATGTATTGTTTATTGAACATTATTGCAGAGAGTACAATCACAGTGGCTAATACCGAACAATCAAAAGGTGTTGCGTCATAACCATAACAGTAAATAAAGAAACATTTCTCCGTTGCAGTAGACAGTATGGATCACAGTCAAGCAAAGTCATAGCACAGACATGTCATTTACTTCAACATTACATCAAAGTTCCTGATTACACGTAGCAGCCTCTTGCAACCATCTATCCCAAATTTTATTGTATTTAGCTGGGCATCCCCTATTTTTATATATGAATTTTTTATATGGGAGCGTGAAATTAACTTCCCGTTTCCAGTCCTCCACCCTGGGCGGAAGTGGTCTCATCCACTGTCTAGCTATCACTTTTCGAGCAGAAAACAAGGTTTCCTGCAGGAAGGTTTTGGTAAATTTGTCCAATACGTCGGGGAATATCCCTAGGAGACAGGGTTTGGGGTCGAGGGCCAAGGGTGAGCCCATAACGTCATGTAGAAATGATACTACTTGTTTCCAAAGTTCCTGCAGTTGGGGGCAAGACCAGATAAGGTGGAAGAATGTCCCAGTCTCAACAGTACATATCGGGCAGAACACAGATTGATTCGTATTATATTTGGCGGTCCTAAGGGGGGTGAGGTATGCTCTGTGCACTATGTAAATTTGAGAAACCCTGTCTTGGAGCCTAGGGGACACCAGCTTGCACGTCTCCAGAGCCTCCTCCCATTCCTCGTCTGTCAGCTCACCTACATCACCCTCCCAGCGGGACTTTAGAGCATATGCCAGTCTCGCCGAGATGGGGGCCGCAAGCATACCATAGAAGCACGAGATAAGCTTTTTGGGATCAGTATCCTTCACTATGGCGACAATAGGGTTGGGAGCAGGCTGAGGCAATGACTGCGGAAATTGTGCCCTAAGTGCATGCTGAACCTGAAGGTACTGAAATAGCATAGTGTTTGGGATACCAAATTCCTCCTGCAGCGTCTGGAACGTTTTAATAGTGCCATGGTGAAGCAGGTGATGCATGTAGTATATTCCCCTCGATACCCATACCTGAACACTCTGGATCTTTTGAAGTTCTGGCAATTTTGTTATGCCAGAGTGGTGTATAGTCATTTGGTGACATAACATTTAATTTAGTGGATGCCAGATCCCAAATCCTTCTGTAGTGAAAAAGCATGGAGTGTTTACCTGCCTCTAGTGTAGAGCTCCCAACCCCCGTCGAGACAGCAGCTATCGGATCATCTGCAATTTGTGCCCAGGTGGGGCAGAGAAGGGTAAGAAACCGTTGTTTATCAGTCTTGTCCACATTAAAAAGTTGAGACAGTTGTGAGGCAACATAGTAGTGATTTAGATCTGGAAGAGCCATGCCCCCCATATCAGTTGGGCTTTTCAAAGCCTGCCAAGCAAGCTTGTGCCTATTATTCCCCCATACAAAGGGCCTAAGAAAACTTTCAAGGGATTTAAAATATTTTAACGGTAAGTATACCGGGGCGTGCCACAACACATACAGTATTTTAGGTAATAAAACCATTTTAATAAGATTAACGCGCCCCCAAACCCCAAGGGGGAGACGAGACCAGGCTTGAATCTTGGTGCGCACTAGGGAGAATAAAGGGTCTATATTCAGTGCAATATAATCTGCCGGAGTCCTAGAGATATTTACACCCAGATATTTAATAGTTCCCACTCGCTGAAGAGGCAGACTGGCCTGAGATTCTGACTGTGGAAAACTGTCAATAGGTAAGATTTGGGATTTTTCCCAGTTTATACGAAGACCGGAAAAGCTACCAAACCACTCTATCATGTGCAGGGCCTTTGCGAGGGAAGGGCCAGAGTCTGCCAAGTATAACAGCATGTCATCAGCATATTGACTGATTTTCTCCGTTAGTTGACCCACCGTCAGTCCCCTGATCTCAGGGTTTGTACGGATCGACACCGCTAAAGGTTCTGCAGCCAAGGCATAAAGTAGTGGGGACAGTGGGCATCCCTGCCTGGTACCCCTACTGAGGTCAAACGCCCGGGAGGACCACCCATTTGCCACCACCCTGGCCGTTGTGTGATAATACAAGAGCTTCACCCACCGGATAAAGTTAGGGCCAAAGCCGTATCCTTCGAGACACCTCCACAAATATCCCCATTCCACAGAGTCAAATGCCTTAGCCGTGTCAAGTGACACCACCACCCGCTCACCCACCGCCTCATGTGTTGTCTTTAGATTAATATAGAGCCTGCGTAGATTGAACGACGTGTTCCGACCCGGCATAAAGCCTGCCTGATCAGCCTGAATCAGGGTAAGGATCACTCCGTTCAATCGAGTAGCAAGTAGCTTAGCTAAAATCTTAATATCTACCTGTAATAGGGAGATTGGGCGGTAGGATTCTGGGAAACCTGGATCTTTTCCAGGCTTGGCTATCAAAACTATCGTTGCCTCCCTCATGGATGGAGGCAGTGTCAGTGTATCAAAAAGACTCCCGTAGAGGGCGAGAAGCCGAGGCGCCAGTATTTCTTGGTAACGGGAATAAAATTCAATGGGAAGACCATCTGACCCCGGTGACTTGGATCTTGCAAATTCCGCAATAGCACACACTATTTCATCGGTGGTCAGGGGAGCCTCCAAAGCCTGCACCTGTTCCTCAGTGACTTGGGGGAGGGAAACCTGAGCTAGAAAGCTGTCCATCGGAGTGGTGTCGTCGGATACTGTAGTGGTGTATAAGTCCGCAAAAAAGTCCCGAAATCTAGCCGTTACCTCAGAAGGGTCCGTGATCATTGTATCTCCTTGTCCACGCAAAGAGATAACAATCGGGGGTCTGTCTTCCTTATGCACTAAGTATGCTAGCAACTTACCAGCTCTTTCCCCGGATTCAAAATATTTTTGTTTGGTAAAAAAAAGTTTCTGTCGAGCCTTGTCATGGTGCAGTTGGGAAACCACTCTCGACTGTAGTCTAAGTGCATCGGCGTTTGCCGTAGACGGGTCGTTTATGTAGGTGTGTTCCATGGAGCTCAAATCCGCCTCAGTAAAGGCAGTAGCCGAATCAGCCTTGAGCCTATTAATGTGGGTAGTCAGTACCGAACGAGCATGTAGTTTAAATGCATCCCACACGGCCTGAGCCGAGGCCGTGTGGTCATTGTCCTCAAAAAATCTTATCCACTCCGCCTCAATAGTGTCATCTTCGGGTAATAATGTCAGCCAGAACGGATTTAACCGCCACGCCCGCGGAGGCCTACCCAGGGGTACGTCAAGCACTACAGAGTAGGGGCTGTGGTCCGAAAGCAGTCTGGGGCAAAACAATACTTCCCTGAGTCTGGGAATGAGTTGTTGAGATATTAATATAAAGTCAATACGTGATAGAGAACCATGTGTGGGTGAGAAGCATGAATACTCTTTCTTTTGAGGGAATTTGTGTCTCCAAGTGTCCACAAGATGAATGGTGGCCAAGAGCCTGGACAGCCTAGTGGTCCCAGCCTGCCCCACCATCAACTCGGGGGGGTTTGAGCCTATCCAGGGAAGGATTAAGCGTAGTGTTAAAATCCCCCAGCCAGATGACAGGAACCGCCGGGTGTCTGGACATAAAAGACAGTCCCTCAACAACCAACGCCATGTTAAATGGAGGGGGGATATAAAAGGCCATAATAAGGTAGGGTTCCCCATACAATTTAGCATGTAGAAAAACAAACCTGCCCTGCGGGTCAGTAAGAACTTCGCAAAGTTCAAATTGGACAGACTTAGCTACAAGTACCGAAACCCCCCTCGAGTGAGACGTGTAGGTGGAATGAAATGCCCACCCAATCCAAGGGCGCTTAAGGGCCATCTGCAGTCCACCCTCCACATGTGTCTCAACCAACACCATCACCTCTGCCCTTTGCTTCTTGAGGAACGTGAAGGCTGCCGCGCGCTTAATTTTATCACGCAGGCCCCTCACGTTCCAGGTAAGAAATCGTATAGATGCCATATAGAGTCATATACAGTAATGAGTGCATTCAGCTTTCCCCCTAACAGCCCTCCTGTAAGCGCACCCCAATACAATTGTGCTTGATCGAGCCCAAACAGGGACTGCATGGTCAGTAGTTGTAAAAAACATTTGGCAAAAGCAACACATAGTCCAATTACGTACTCCAGCTTGTTCATAGTAATCTTCTGCATGTAAACCCAAACCAATCCACCCCCCTCCCCCCACCCTACCCTGCACCTACCCCAACTTGTGCGGGTATATTCCCTCAAAAACCAAACATGCCTGGCTGGGAAAACCAGTTTCATTGAATTAGAAAGAAAACCTAGAACAATAAATCTGAAAAAGGGTCGTGGCCACCGGTACCAGAAGGCCAGGTAAAGTAGAGCACCCTGCATAACGGCATACAGCGGTGACCCGTGTAGAGAGGCAAAAGTGTCCGTTGCTGTCCAGTCCCAGTGACCAACTCCCCCATGGCAATAAGAAGTCCCAGCAGACAATAGAGCAGTTTTCCGCTGCACCATACAATTAGTCCGTAGGACTAACATGTCTCCCCTTGCTCCGGGAGAAAAAAGAAGGAAAAAAAAAACCCCCCAAATTGTTGAAATAAAACTAACAGGCATGTAATGCAGAAAAAGTCCCTCAATAGGGACACGAAGAAAAAAAGGAAAAAACTTGTTCCATGAACGTTGACACCAACAGCAGGCGTAAAAGTTCTTCCCCTATCAGTTCCAAAGTCGGAAAGTCCAGCATATCTCAAAGTAGAAAGGGCATAAAAGTATCGGACGCCACAGATGCAAGCATCCCAGCGATGCTGGAGCAGGATAAAGAGATCAGGTAACATGTCATATTTCCAGGACACCAGGGGAAAAGTAAAAAGGTGTTTAGCTCACCCGTCCCACAGGTTCTCAGACAGCTCTATCCTGAGGCGCTCTGCGTTCCAACCATGCTATGACCTCCCTGGGTTGTTCAAAGAAGAGTGCCCGGTCTCCGGCCTCCACCCTGAGGCGCGCTGGGAATAGCATAGAGTATTTCACTTGTTGTGCACGTAGCAATCTTTTGGCCTCCAGGAAACTCTGTCTGCGTTTCTGGACGTCCGCAGAAAAATCAGGAAAGATTGCAACTTTAGTATTGCCTACAGGGATGTTACCCTTTTCCCTAGCCATGCGCAGGGCAGCATCTCTATCCTTATAGTTCAGGAGCTTTGCAATGAAGGTGCGCGGAGGTGCACCTTGAGGTGGAGGCCTGGGCGCATACGATGCGCGCGTTCAACCGCCAGCATGGGGGAAAAAGACTCTCGGCCATAGGTAGTTATCAGCAAGTGTTCTAGAAAAGTTGTGGGGTCTTTACCTTCAGCCCCTTCCGGAAGACCGATCAATCGGATGTTGCATCTGCGTATGCGATTTTCCATTTCGTCCTGCTTAGCAAGCAGGAGGTCTATTTGTTTCTGCATGTGGTCAGCATCATTTTGCAGTGGCGGGAGAGCGTCCTCCACATTGCTAATACGGGTCTGTTTCCCTCACCCGGTCACGCAGCTTCTGAAAATCCTGCCTTATTAAAGAGATGTCCATTTGCACTTCTTCAATTTGGGATGTAGGGACGTGCGGCACAATGTAATGGCTTCAAGAAGCCTGTCCGTGTCTCCCGCTGCACGCGGCCCTCCCGTCTCCTCTGCGCCGCCATTTTCCTCCCCCTCCTCACTCACATGTCGGCGGTATTGAGACAGCCGCGCTGCCGCCGATCGCTGGGATTTCGAGGGAGACATGTCCACCGGGATGAAGGGAAGCCTTCCAGACGTGTTCAGGTAAGTATTTGTGCTGTGGTGTCACAGGATCAGCGCGGGAGACAGGATTACTCGGCGGAGCTCCGGAGACACACGTCCTACTCCATGCAAGGTCAGGCCACGCCCCCGTTTTTCAGGGTTTTTATGGCCAATTGGAATTCCGCTTCTGTAAGGGGGAATCTAATTTTTCGACATCCGGGGATGGGATGGTTGGCAGGGAGTAGAAGTGGCGAAATTAGTCAGCGATATCTGTTTGTATTTTCACTTTCTTGGGGGAGTTGATGAGGGGGATGGGTTTCCTCGCTTGCTGAGGTTGGAGAGTGTTTGCGAGATGTCTGCCAAATTTCGCCATCTCGGGAAAAGGGGGGGGTGGGGGAAGAGAGGGGCAGAGAACGTTAAGTGATGGCAGGGGAGTAGTGGGAGGGTGTGAGGGGAAGTAGAGAGTAAAAGAAAAGGAGGAAGACAGAAAAATGTGGCCTCAAGGGCCGTACTATGTGCATTGTGAACAACATGTCCGCTAAAGCCACTATGGGCACTGATAACCCTAAGTGGGGGGGTCACGGCAGGTGCATAGAGGGGCCCGCACACACCGGGCAGCAGGGCAAGGCTTATTTAGTTATTTGCAGTGAGTACAGGGTCCTTTTTTTGCCAGGGATAAATTATAATGTGGAGGGATAGCCTCCAGGGAGGATAGTCCCAGGGGTCCATCCTGCATACCAAATGCCGTACAGGGTCCTTTTACCAGCATTAGATATTTATAACTCTTATAACTAAATGGGGGAGGGGGGGGGCATACATCCCACAGCAGGAGAGGGTAAGCAATATATAACAAAATATATGACCAGTGGAGAGTAAATACATTTACCATACTAACAATTCAAAAACCTGTATGGGAAAGAATAAAACACCGGTGTTGCTGACTTCCCATCCTTGGAGGCAAAGAGGTTAAACGGGAAGCCCCAGCGGTACTTGATTTGTTTTGATTGCAGGGCCCCCGTGAGTGGTTTCAGGGCACGTCGCATGTCCAGTGTGAGCTTGGAGAGGTCTGGGAGTAGAGAGACCTGGGTGCCTTTGAAGAGTATGGCCTCGTGCGTGCTGTTTGCATTATGGCAGCTTTAATTGCATAAAAATGCACCCTGCAGATCACATCTCTGGGGTGCTCCAGTTTTGGGTTTTTCGGGCCGAGGGCTCTGTGTGCACGATCAAGTTCCAAAGGGGCATCTTTGGATTTTTGGAGTAATTTGTTAAACATGGCGATGACTGCAGGGGTCAGGTCTTTGGTCTCCACCGACTCTGGGAGGCCACGGATGCGTATATATTGTTACGCCTGGCCCTATTTTCCTGGTGGTACATAATTTGTTGGATCTGCACAGTATGTTTGCTCAAAATGGCATCATGCGACTGTAACATATGAACAGTCTCCTCCATGGTGTGTTCCACATCCTCCAGTATGTTTGTAACACCCTTGCGCAGTTCTGATATCTCCTGCTTATGAGTTTTCAAGCCTCTGCACACAGACCTCAATCATGTCTGGTCGGCAGGGCCTTAATGTATGCTTCCATGTCCCAGCTGCTGGAGGAGCGATGAGATTCAGGGGAATGGATCCGTTTTCGGATTCAGCTGGGGACCTGGCGCGCTGTCTGGTTTTCATATATGGTGTGGAGTGCTGGGAGGCATGAGAGCTGGATAAGCGGGACGGTGCCATCTTGGAAGTGGGGGGGGGGCCTGTGAGGATTCGGCCCTAATCGGGTAAAGAATCGGTTGATTTCGCCATCTTTGTGCGGGTCGGGGGACTGGTGACCCTCTCCCCCACCTCTCCTCCCCATTACCGACCTTTTAAATGGGTCCGGATAGCGCTGAGAGCTGTATGTATTCTGGTGTGTGCAGGAGCTCCAGAGAAGCACGTCTTATTCCTCCATGCGCTAGGGCCCCCCCATAATTTAAAATATATTTAAAGGAAAATGCCACTTTTGGAAATAATAAAAAAAACACTGATATATGTAATAGCTATACAAGCTATTTTACTTTTTAAACAACCTTTTACATTTCAGTCTGTTAGTTTTGACCACAGCAGTCTGTTTCTCATTGCCATCAGTGATGATCGCTTTCTCAGCCTCAACCTGCATAGAGATTTTCCAGCTTTCGTTAAAAATAATCTAAGTGCCAGCACACTGAGAGATTATTGCTGGGGTTGGCTAATGCAAGGGTTGCAGTTAACCTTTTACATACACGATCGGTACCTGTCCCATGTAATGGAAATGCACATCATTTCCAATATCTACTGTAGCAATGCTGAGCTTCAAGAAATATGACATTTTCTGCCACACCCAGTCAGGGTTCAAATAATATATATATTTTTTTCAATGAGGGGGTTTAAAATAGATCAAGTTTTTTCCTAGCAAAGTTTGCTTGGTTTTTTTTTTTGTTTTTTTTTTCCCTGCGCATCATGCAATTTAAAGTTGTCCACACACTGATCAAAATTCAGTGGCTAGGCCAGTATGACTGTATCAGGTATTAACTTCGCTAGCTAATTAAAAAAGAAAAAACAGCCCAGCAAGCCGTAGTATTAACCCAAAACTGGCTGCTATAACTGAGAGGGGATGAAAATTTCAGTATAAAAGTATGTGTTAAAAGAAACAAATATACCTGGACCTAAAACCAATAAAATCAAGGATTCATGACACAATATTCTTTTGAAACCGTCGGATATCTCTATGAGGATCCGCGATTACCAGCAGGAGTTCTTCAGGATTATTGATGGAGCTTTGTCCCGAAGTTTAATATCTAAGAACACACTGGACTTTCTGAAAATTCATCATCCCATTACCCCCACGTTTTACACTTTACCTAAAACTCACAAATCCTTCTGCAAACCACCAGGTAGACCCATCATTTTGGGAATTGGCTGCCTCACCTAGCAAGCCAGCTCCCTTATTGACAACTACCTGCGTGCTCACGTGGAGAGTTTACCTACCTATTTAAAGGACACCATTCATGTCCTTACTGTGCTGGAGGGCCTATCTGTACCTCCCAGTACAATTTTGGCCTCAATAGATGTGAAGGCTCTGTATTCAAGTATACCTCACCACAAAATAATTGAAATGACATCACTCTTTTTGAACGAAAAAGACCTAGATACAATATCATATAACATGTTTATTACTGAAATGTTGCATTTAATTTTGACCCATAATGCTTTTACCTTTCATGGCTCCCACTACCTCCAGCCGCAGGGTGTGGTGACGGGACCAAGTGTGCCCCATCGTACACAAACCTGTACTTGGGAGGGGGGTGGGAGTGGGAGGTTTTTGCCTCGGACGATTGCTCGATGCATCTGCGCTACGCTTTTGTTGTGGCGCAGGTACACCGATGATATCTTCTATTTATTTTTTTGGACATGGACATTTGTGTTCCTATTGGCATTTGTTGAGGCACTTAATCAAAATAACTACGATCTCTCTTTCACTCTCAACTGGCACAGGGATACCTGATTTGGCCTGATTTCATCTTTTTCTGACCTTTTTACTGTGCTTCTTCCATAATCTTGAATTTTCTCCCCCAACCCCCCTCCTTATTTCCTCCCTTGAGGATGCACTTAACCACACACACTCCTTTTAATGTAAGAACCATTTGAGGAGATATACAATATCCAATGTACCCATTGTTTTCAATTTTAAATGTTTATTTTAAATAATGGAAATGTTCAGCCATGACCTCAACACAAGAATCTATGTGATTAATTTAAAGGCATCTACCTATAGTCCTCGCCCCCATGCCCCCCCTTTTTATTTCTCATTTATTTTTTATTATATTTTTATTTATTTTTTTACTTAAATTTTTATCATTTTATTTTATTTATTTTTCATATTTTTTTTTTATACATTTTTTCTTGATATAATTTCTAAATGTATCTGTATACTATTGTACTTGTATTATGATTCTAAAGGAAATTTAAAGAAGGAAAAATAATACTTTTCATTTTCTAATTGCAGAAACGTGGACTTTAATTGCAACATGGAGGAAGGAGAACTTGACCTCACTTTTATAACAGAGCGGATTATATCCGTGTCGTTCTCAAGTAACTGCTCAAATGAAACATACCTCCACAACATACGGGAAGTGACTCAGATGCTGAAATTAAAACATGGAGAAAATTATTTGGTAAATCTATTAATGTAGTAGTAGTGTGTAAATGATAAATAGCATAATCTGTAATAAAATATAATTTGTAAGGATTTTTTCAATCAACGAGTGGGCTGGGAGTAGGAGAAGTTTGAGTAAAACTGGGCATACAAAAATTTTATTTTTAGGAACGTTGGTTCAAGGTTCGAATAGTTAGTGAGGAGAGAATTCGAAGGAGCAGGATAGAAAAAATATATTTCTCAAATTAATGAGTTTCTAACTTTGAAATTGGTTTTCTTTTGGGAAATTACATTCATTTCAAAATAAATGTTTAAAAGCAAGCTATTCTGCTTCCTGAAGAAGAAAGCTAAAAGTTTTTTGAAGTTGTCAATACTTTCTGCTAGTACCACTTCCTGAGGGAGTTCTACATTTTTACTGCTCTAACACTAAATAACACTTTCCATAATTCAGGGTTAAAGGGGTTGTAAACCCTTTGTTTTTTTAAGGTGAAAAATTTCTGGCAGTGACCAGCCCCTCGTTTTACTTACCTGAGCCCTTTCATTCACTCGGCAGAGACACGCTTTCCCTCACTGCACCGGTGTCCTGGCTCTTGATTGGCTAGATTGATAGCAGTGCAGATGCTTGACTTGGGAGCACAAGGTAACCCCCTGGGAGAGCGCTTCTCCTAGGGGGTTATTTGATAAGAGGAGGAGCTGCCGAGGGACCCCAGAAGTCTAGGATCGGGGCCATTCTCCAAACGAGCTGCACAGTGGAGGCAAGTATGACATGTATAAAAAACAAAAACAAAAAAAACAAAAACCGAAGCCTTACAATCGCTTTAAATCTCCTTTCTTCTAACTTCAGATCGTAGCCACGTGTTCTCTTTAGGGATCTTAGAGTAAACAGTTTATCCTTTTCTAAAGTCACCTATGATGTTTTTGTACGTTAATCATATCCCCCCTCACCTCTTCTCTGTAGTTTATATAAATTATCCTCATAGCTAAGGTCCTCCACCCACCTTAATAATTTTGTTGTCGCTGAACTCTCTAATTAAACAGTGTGTTTCCTGAGTGCTGGTGACCAAATGTGAACTGTATATTCAAGATGAGGCCAATCTAGTGTTTTGTAAAGGGGCAGAAAAATGTATCTCTAAAAAGTGGAAAGTATTCCCTTTTTAATTAATCAACGTATTTTGCTAGCTTTATTAGTTGCTACTTCGCATTGCATGCTGTTGCTAAATCTCTCAAACACCTCCCAATCCTTTAGGATAATAACGGGTTGGACTGACGAGCATGGTCTTTCAAAAATCGACGCTGGTTGTTACTTATAACGCCTTTATCGCAAACAAACTTCTGTATAAAGTCCCTCACCATTCTCTCAAATACCTTGTGGATGTAATCCTGAAAAAAATGTTTTTTTGATGTCATAATGTAGTGTATAAGATTTCCTATCATTTGAGCCCAGTCTTGCCACAAAGAGTTAATCCATCTCTGAGCAATCCTCTTTTATTGTTCAGTGAGAGAAATGCCTCTCTGCTGCCTGGCCCCACCCCTTCTCTCCTCATTGGTTTACTGTCTTTGACAGCAGTGGGAGCCAATGGTGCCACACTGCTGTCTCAGCCAATGAGGAGGGGAGTCCCGGGCAGCCAAGACACTCTTGCAACATCGCTGGATCTAGAGGGACCTCAGGTACATGTATTCAAGGGGCTGCTGCACACAGAACGATTTTTATCTTAATGCATAGAATGCATTAAGATAAATCCTCTGCCTTTACATCCACTTAAATTCAAATACCTTTTTCCTATCGGTTGTGACCAGCTTGGATATCATAGGCAGTCCATGTACTTTGTTACAGTTCCCAGGTTATCTTTCAACAGACAGTCCTTTGTGGCTGAGGAAGGGTGTGCTTGTATATTTCTATATAATGTACCGTGCTTAAAAAAACTGCTCTGATGCAATTCCTTTATAAATATTCTTTAGAAAAATGTACAAATATGCAAGCACCTGGTGTTTAGGATAAAAGCATGATTTTTGTATTAGGATATCACACACAGCCAAATAAGCCTGATGAAGAGCAGTTTCGCTCGCAACTGTATGGTAGCTTGTATATTTGTACATTTTTCTAAAGAATATTTATAAAGGAATTGCATCTGTTTGACGTGTGTGAAATGTGGTATCCAAAATTAAGCTTCAGGCAGGATGTAAAGAAAATGAAAGCAAGGTGTGTTCAGAGACGGCCTATAATACACCGCTCAGCGCCTGATGCAGGGAACCAGAAATCCAAAAAAAATAAATAAATAAAATATATATATATCACAGAAGTTTGTGATCTGTCAAGTTATTACAAAAATACCAAACAGGTCAGAACCTTAGCAGCCGTTTTGAAGTATAGTAATTATATTACAAGTAATACAAAAATTAGTTAATGAAAACTCAGAATAATTTTTGTATTAAAACAGCGCTCTAAAATAATGTCCAAAAGATAACCAAATAAAGTTAAAATGGAAAAGTCCTTATTGTGCAGAAAAGGTGACTGTAGTGATGTATTCAACGTTGCAAGGTGATAACGGTGGTTGTTTCAAAGTGCTGTTAGTATCACTTCCTCCAGGTAATGGCAGGATTTCACAGTGTGTAACACATCCCCCTTAGGGGGTTAAACTCACCAGACAAAGTTGAGTAAAAAGCCTTAAGGAGGTATTCCCTCTCTAGGTATCCAAAAATTCATACGTCATCCACTAGGGTCCAGCTTTCAATAGTGTTCCATAAATGTCATAAAACAAAGCAGAATTTGCACATAGCGTAATTCTGTTTATTTTAAAATAAATTGCACAAGCTAGTAAGTAACCCCCATATAATAATCTGCGTACATTGTTACAAATGAAAAACAGCATTTAAAAGTAGTGTGTTCACCGTGTCTCCCAACGCCAGGGTCATCAGCATGTGTTCCTCTGCAGACACAATGGGTGACTTTCTGGATCTTGGTTAGCGGTGGAACGCACTTGTCACTTCCGGGAACGTCGTGTAGGCCACGCCCTGACACGTTTTGTCACTTCCGACTTCAACAGAGGGCGTCTGTGTGGGGGTTACTTACTAGCTTGTGCAATTTATTTTAAAATAAACGGAATTGTGCTATGTACAAATTCCTCCAAGACGTAAAAACACCAGATATTAGATATCACCACCACCTCCAGCACCAGAGAATTAACACCTGTCCCAACAAGGACTAAGGGAACTGATACAGCAGACCTTGCTAAGTATGTGAAAACGAATTAACACTGGCCTTCTAAAGTGTAATGATTTTCTAGAGAACTACAGAAACTGGATATCCTCCTTCAGGCTCACATATGTCCGGCCTCGGGGTTTGTGTCTGTTTACTGGTTCAGGTACAATTCAGGTTCGAATTGTCTGAATTTGCTCCTGATCCGTACCCAAACAGGCATCGGATCATTTTTCAATCCATACCACGGCTGCCCCGGCATGTGTGAACCAGCTCCATTAATAGCCAGTCACACTTGCCTGTAATGCAAATTGGTTGCGGGGCAAACCCGCATCCAGTTCGCAAATGTATGAACTCAGCCTTAAGTCAGTAGTCTAGGACCTCAGCATTCCACCTATGCAGGAACTTGATTTGTTAATGATTTGTTATGCTATTTTGGCATTTTATGGCCTTCAAAACTGTGATAGAGGTAGTGAGGAGTGACATCAAAAATTTGCACCCTTAGAAATCCTGAAGGCAGTGATTGGTTTTCGGGGTGCCGTACGCAGCTAGACTCCCAAAAAGTCCCACATATGTGGTATCCTCGTACTCAGGAGAAGCAGCAGAATATATTTTGGGGTGCAATTCCACATATAACTATGGCATGTGTGAGCAATATATCATTTAGTGACAACTTTTTGTAAACTTATGTTTTTGTGTCATTATTCAATCACTTGGGACAAAACAAAATATTCAGTGGGCTCAACATGCCCCTCATCAATTTCCTTGGGGTGTCTACTTTCCGAAATGGGGTCATTTGGGGGGGGGGGGGGGTTTGTACTGCCCTGCCATTTTAGCACCTCAAGAAATGAGATAGGCAGTCATAAATTAAAAGCTGTGTAAATTCCAGAAAATGTACTCTAGTTTGTAGACGCTATAACTTTTTGCGCAAACCAATAAATATACGCTTATTGACATTTTTTTTTACTAAAGACGTGGCTGAATAAATTTTGCCCTAAATGTATGACTAAAATTGAGTTTATTCGATTTTTCTTATAACGAAAAGTAGAAAATATCTTTTTATTTTTTATTTATTTATTTTTTTTTCAATTTTTGGTCTTTTTCCATTTGTATCGCAAAAAATAAAAATCGCAGAGGCAATCAAATACCATCAAAAGAAAGCTCTATTTGTGGGAAGAAAAGGACGCAAATTTCGTTTGGGTACAACATTGCATGACCGCGCAATTACCAGTTAAAGCAGTGCAGTGCGAAATTGTAAAAAGACCTCTGGTCCTTAGGCTGAAAATTGGCCGGGGGCTGAAGTGGTTAATTAAAAAAAAAAAAAAATTACCCTTACAATCACTTTAAGCAACCAGCCATGCAATAAAACATGCTTAAGACCAGGACAGCAAAGAAGTTATGGCTAACAATAGTGGATATAAAGTGTGGTGGTGGTGGTGGTGGTGAAGACTAAACACATCCTTTGGAAATGTAACCAATCCTTAATTATATTTGCATCCAAATATCGGTAGAGTCCAACTGGAAACACGGTAGGGCAGCTTAGTATCAATTATTATAGGTCAGAGCAGGGGTACGCAACCTTTTGAGCACAGTGTAGCAAAAGCAGTTTTCAAAGAAATTGAGTGTGCCTATTTTATAACAAAAAAATGTCAGCTTCTCACACTCAATCACTAAAAGGATTGAGAAATGCTGTAAACTACTTTACTTTAGTAGTGAGAAATTGACATCCTGAACTCTCACGTCAGCCCCAATTCCTGCCACTCCACAGCTCAGATCAACCCCAATTTATGCACCTTCACACCTCAGATCACTGTCCCTCCTACATGTATCCCACCACTGTACCACCCTGCTCATTTGGACCACCATCGCACCCCTTCCTCATCTGCCCCACCAATGTACCCCCCCTTCCTCATCTGCCCCACCACTGTAACCCCGTGCACATATGCCCCACCACTGTACCACCCTTCTTTTCTGTCCCCCTCACTGTACCACCCTGCACTTCTGTCCCACCAATGTAACCCCCTGCTTGTCTGCTCCACCACTGTACTGCTGTAACCCCATGCAAGTCTGTCTCACCACTAAACCATCTTCTCATCTGCCCTAACACTGAACTTATCTGCTCATCTGCCCCACCACTGTAACCCCCTTTCTCATCTGCCCCACCACTGTACCTCATGCACATCTGTCCCACCGATGTACCCCCTGTTCTTCTGCACCACCACTGTAACCCCCTGCTCATGTGTTCCACCGGTTGTACCTCCTTTTTCCTCTGCACATCTATCCCACCACTGTACCCCCTGCTCATCTGCCCCACCACTGTACCCCCTGCTCATCTGTCCCACCACTGTAACCCCTCGCTCATCTGTCCTACCACTGGTACCACCCTGCTCCTCTGTACTCCCCTGCTCATCTGGCCCATCACTGAACCCCCCTGCTCATCTGGAGTGATTTTCATTGCGCTGAATACTGGCTGTAGCTTAACCACTTAACAACTGGCCCATAGCCAAATGACAATTACAGGGTGGTTTGATGACTCTGGGAGGGCGTGCTATGACGTCCTCCCAGAATCGCACTCCCGTGTGCCCCCTGGGGCACGCACACGGGAGCATCTGTGGACTAGGTGCATCACAGTAAATGGCTGCTGACAGTGACCGAGCCATCACATGTAAACAAACCGACTTGATATCAGGTTCCTCTCTCCCCTCTCTGTACAGTGTAAGCCGAGAGGGGAGAGATCAAATGCAGCAGCTTTGTGGGCTGAATGTGTAATGCCCACAGCGCTGCTCGGCCATCCACGCTCGCCCATCCACGCTCAGCCACCCCAGCATCCACGCTCAGCCACCCCGTCATCCACGCTCAGCCATCCATACTCCTCCATCCATGCTCAGCCATCCCTCTGTCATACTTCTCCACCCATCCATGCTCAGCCATCCATACGCAGCAGTACTCATCTCTCCATCCATGCTCAGTCATCCCAGCCATATCGAGCTATACCCAGCCGTACTCGACCTCTGTATGTGACCCGGCTGTGGAAGTCTCCCACATGTGATATCGTCATACTAAGGAGGAGTAGGAGAATCTATTTTGGGGTGTCCTTTTTTAATAATAATACATTTTATTTATAACACACTTTTCATCATCTCAAAGTGCTACATGGTTACAAAATTATAACAAAAGCATACATCTAACACAAACAAAATTTAAAAAGAAAAGTCTTAAGTCCTTTTTTAAAACAATCAGTATATTGAGGAGCCCTCAGACTATCAGGTATGGCATTCCACAAACGTGGGGCAGCAGCACAAAAAGTCCTATCTCCCATTGTCTTCAATCTAGTTTTTGGAATTTGAAGAAGATTTAATTAAGTTGAACCGAGGGAACGAGATATATTTTGCAACTTAAGAAGTTCCTTAAGATAAGGTGGGGCATGTCCATATATGCATTGGTGTGTAAGAAGAGAAACCTTATACTCAATCCTAGCAGAGACAGGGAGCCAATGAAGTGATTGAAGAATGGGGGTAATATGCTCATGTTTCCACACTCTCATCAGGATCCTAGCTGCAGAGTTTGGGATATACTGAAGCCTCTGCTGACTCTTTCTTGGAATCCCAATGAGAAGTGCGTTACAATAGTCCAGTCTGGAGGAGAAAAAAGCATGAACCAACCTTTCAGCATATGAAAGGGAAAGAATAGGACGAAGTTTAGAAATATTACAGCGATGATAAAAAGAAGTCTTACATAAATGATTTATATGTGCTTCAAAGTGAGTTGAGTCCATTTTTACACCACGATTAGTATCTGTTGATGAAAAAGGGATTTTAGAACCAGAAAAAGCAATACTGGTTATCGATGATGATTTAATCTTATGAGACGTGCCATAATGGTAACTTCAGTTTGGGAACTATTTAATTGCAAAAAGTGTTGCTCCATGCATACCTTTATCTCCTCCAGACAGGTGGTGAGTACTGAAAGGGATGTCTGTGAAGATGGTGTTTCAGCTGCTGCATTTACATATAACTGTGTGTCATCGGTATAACGGTGAAATTTAAATTTTATAACGACCGATAATTTGACCAAGAGGAATGAGATAGAGAATGAATAGAATGGGGCCAAGAACTGACCCCTGGGGGACACCACAAGTAACCATATGCGGCTTTGATTTAAAATGGCCCAGTGAAATATGTTCACTCCTATTTGTGAGATATGATTCAAACCAACGGAGGACTATGTCATTAAGTTCAGCATTATAACGGAGCCTGTCTAAGAGAATGCCATGATCGACAGTGTCAAATGCAGCCGACAGGTCGAAAATGATGAGGAAGGAGGGAGAGCCAGCATTGGATGATATAAGGTCATTTGTAACTCTAACAAGAGCAATCTCCGTGCTATGAGCAAAACGAAAGCCTGACTGGAATTTTTCAAAAAGGTTGTTATGCTTATGATCCTGAAGATGACTTGCAACGGCTTTCGATATAAAAAAAATATAAAATAATTTTTGGTATGTACATGCTATGTGTTAGAAATATTGTATAAATGGACAACTTTCATTTTCTTTACACATTTTCCAAAAATTTGTAGAAAAAAAATGACGACATGTTCAAAAGACTCATTATGTCTCATAGATTATACGTTGGGGTGTTTACTTTCCAAAAATTGGGTAATTTTTGGGACGTTTCCATTGTCCTTTTGCTCCAGGGCCTTCAAACTTGTAAGAGGTAGTCAGGAAATTAGATGTGTAATTTATGCTCCCGAGCACCTGATAGCGCTCCCTGCATGTTGGGCCTCTGTATGTAGCCACGCTGTGTAAAAGTCTCACACGTGGTGTCGCCGTACTCGGGAGGAATAGCAGAATGTGTTTTGGGGTGTAATCTGTGGTATGCATATGTTGCGTGTGAGAAATGACCTGCTAATTTTACATTTTGTGAAAAAAATAAATCTTGATTTTTGCAAAGAATTGTGAGAAAAAAATGACAACTTCAAAAAACTCACCATGCCCCTTCTTAAATACCTTGAAATGTGTACTTTCCAAAAAGGATCATTTGGGTGTGTTTTTACTTTTCTGGCATGTTAGGGTCTCAAGAAATTAGATGGGCTGTCAGTATTTCAGGTGTGATCAATTTTCAGAGATTGGCACCATAGCTTTTGGACTCTATAACTTTCACAGAGACCAAATATACACCAATTGTGGTTATCTTTTACCAAAGATATGTAGCAGTATAAATTTTGGCCAAAATTTATGAAGAACAATTACGCATTTGCAAAATTTTATAACAAAGAAAAATGCATTTTTTTTTTTTTGACAAAATTTTCAGTCTTTATTTTTTTGCGCTATAAAAGAAGAAGAAAAAAAAACCCAGTGGTGATTAAATACCACCAAAAGCTCTATTTGTGGGGAAAAAAATTCATATGGGTACAGTGTTGCATGAGTAATTGTCATTCAAAATGTGAGAGCACTGAAAGGGTTCTAAAGGTTCAGGAATAATTTCAACAAAGTTCCCAGAAGCTCAACAGTAATTCTATAAACTGACACCCAATTGGGGTTTTCTCAATTGCAGTGAAATCCCTTCTTTATGAGATTGGTAGCGGCAACCAAGCGAGTCATCTTCCTCCAGGTGGTGGGCAAGGCTAGCAGGACTGTAATTGGTTTTAACAGTGGCCAATGACAGTCCTCCTCCTCCTTGAAGCAGGGACCCCCCACCCCAGCAGAATTGCACCCAATCTCTTCCCCATTACAAAAGTTGACGATCACAGCTCCAGCAAGGTTAGAGAACCAAACACTCTTTCCAATCTTTTACAATGTGTAGGGGCACAGTGTCTCCCCGTCAGTGCAGGTGCGGTGTGGGGAAATCTGAAATTGCAATGCATTAGTGTCTCGCTGATGCATCCCTGCGCTGCTCTGCTGATGAGGAGGGAATCGAGTGCCAGCAAAAGAGGCTTTGTGTGCCCATTGTGGCACCAGTGCCGGGGTTGCCTACCCCTGATTCAGAGTATATCTCAACCTTTCATGGTTCCAATAATGTATCTGTAATGCCAAAAGAGAATGCTTTTTAGAGCAGATGGGCAGGGCTGGTGCACAGATTTTTGACATCCTAGACGAAACCTAATTTTGCTGCCCCCTGACTCCACCCCCTTTGCCCTGCCCATGTATACCCCTACTTTTTAATGAAGCGCCCATCAAATGCAGCTTCCCCAGCGCCCATCAAATGCAGGCTCCCCAGCGCCCATCAATGAATTTTTGCTTGCTTTCATTCATTCGGGAGTCGGAACACAGACACAGTCCTCTGCCGCCGCTGCGCCTCTGACACTATGTGTGAATGGAGCCACGGCTGCCTGCTGATTCTGAAACTTAGTTGCTTGCTGCAGAGAGAAGTAGGAACACCAGTGGCTGGTCGCCTAGGTGGCTGCCTAGTTTGCCTAGTGGTAGCACCAGCCCTGCAGAAGTGCATCAATTTGCCAATGGTTATATTGGCCATAGTATATCATGACCTCCCTGCAGACCTGAAAGCACATAAATTGCTGCAGAGCATAAAGGGCTATGAAGCCTTGTATGCAATCCAGGTGCCTTATGACAAAACCCCCTTGTCCCCATGTTGATGAGGACAAAGACTTCCTCTCCACAACCCAGGGTTGGTTGGATCTGTGGGGGAGGACTTATTGGTATCCAGAAGCCCGCTTTAATAACTAGGGGGTCCCCAGATACCACCCCCCTCTATAGGAATGACTAGCGTACATGGTACCCTTACTGATTTGACTAGTCCATTATTAAAAATATTAAAGTTCCAAAAATGTCCCTGGTTGTAAAACCAGCGTCGCTCGTGATGCTGTAGACTTTCCAAAAAAGACCCGGATGCATACGACGGATTCTAGTGCCAATGGCTGAGAACGCTGACCGGAGTGTTCTGGCTGGGGGCCGTTCCGCTGTCAGAACACAATAGAACATCAGGGGAGATTGCTATGCTAACTAATGAGATAGTTAGTACAGCGACTTCTCCTGAGCTGTTAGTTTTTTTTTTGTTTTTGTGCAGCCCTGCTGGGTTGAACAAAAAAAAAAAGACAGGTATTTCGAACCTCCTCCCTTTCTCTGGCCTCCTCATCCCTATAGCGGGAAACCCCACCTTTTAGCCCTGGCTTTCTTGATCCAAGATTTCAAACCGTGAAATCTAACAGATTTTATGAGGTGTGACACTTTATCTTGAGCAGCTGCTGGGTCACCAGACAATGAGTTTTGAATAACCCAGTGTTTTCCTTCTAGCAAAAATTCCATTCTTCCTTACCTTCTGCTGAAGCCTTTTGCCAACACAGTACTCCATTTGAACTTCTGTGCACGGACAATTCTCTCATGCGACGCACAGTTTCCCTGACCTACCACATGCTTGTGACAGTCAGTTACCCTACATCTCAAAATGTAAACGTGATTTAGGACTGAACTTCACAGACAAACGGGTAAAGAGGATTCACCTGTTCACTTATGAAATCTGTTTTACCAAGAGTCGGGTTTCAAACTGTTAATGTGCTGGTATTTCACACCTGTTCGGATCAATAAGATGTTTCCCCAATGTCCCAATGTGTGTTGGCGGTGCAGGGAGAAGACTGGTTCTCTCCTTCACATTCTTGACTGGTTCTCTCCTTCACATTCTTTGGTCCTGCCACTCTGCATGCCTTTTGGTCAGGGGTGTATCACATTACTCATAAATGTACTGATCGAGCTATACCATGGGACCCAGAGTTTTTTTCTCCTGCATCATCGCCAAATCTCAGAAGACCTATAGATGTTCTATTGTACCAATTCTGCTCACTACCACGAAAGGCTGCATTCTGCTCTGTTGGAAGTAGTCAGAATCACCGTTGATCTCCGTTTCGCTGAAAAATATCTCTGAATGAGATGGAGGATCTGGTGGCCACGGAGAGGGGCCTTTGGGACAATTATTTCTTTAGAAGTGGTTGTACTGGCACACATTTTTAATTTTCTGATGAGTACCCTTTCCTGATGGGTTGAATTGTCCTGTGACATTTGGAGGTCATACTGCTGGACCTTGGAGTCCATAGGCATTGGGGACGACGTGGACCTTGCTCCTCTGCGCATTCCTATCCCCCCCCCCCCCTTTTATTTATATGTTTTTATTAAAGAAAAACACAAAGTACAGAGTAGAGGTCGACCAATATATCTGCCGATATTTGCCGTTTTTTAATTAATCGCCATCGGCCTATTGTGCTGATAAAAACTTGCAAATTACTTCTGTAATAGAAGTCACAAATTGCTTGAGTCTACAGAGAAGTGACTTTCCTCCTCTATGGGCAGTCTGCCAAGAAAAGAGTAAAGAGATACAATGTTTACACTTCTGAATGAACTCTGTGTGTAGAGTTCTCAGTTTAACCATTTAAAGACTAAATCTTTTCTGACACTTGTAGCTTACAAGTAAAAATCCTGTATTTTCTGCCAGAAAATCACTTAGAACCCCCAAAAATTATATATATATATATTTTTTAGCAGAGATCCTAGGGAATAAAATAGCAGTTGTTGCAATATTTTATGTCACACGGCATTTGCGCAGAGGTCTTTTTGGGGAAAAAATACACTAATGATTTAAAAAAAAATAAAAAAAATAAAACAGTAAAGCTAGCCCATTTTTTTTCATCCAAAAGTTTTCACTACCGGTTTTTATTTAATATATAGTTTTTTTTATTTCATCTAAATTATGCATACAAGTAAACTGATTGGAGGTTTGTTTTGTTTAATAAATGTTTAAATGTAAGAAATTTTCTGTATCATTTAAGGCTGCTTTCACACTGGAGCGGGCAGCCGTTGATGGTAAAACGCTGCTAGTTTTAGCGGCGCTTTTCTGTCATTTTAGCAGTGCTATTCGGCTTCTAGTGGGGCGCATATAACCCAGCTAGCGGCCAAGGAAGAGGTTAAATGCGCCCGTGAAGCACCACTGCCAAATCGCATTGCATGCGCTTCGGCAGTGGTGCCCATTCATATCAATGGGCAGGAGTGGTGGAGGAGCGGTATACACCACTCCAAACGTGCTGCTTGCAGGACTTTTTTTTTTTTATCATCCTGCCAGCGCATCACCTCAGTTCGAAAGCACTCGGACTTTCACACAGACTGCAGGGGAGCCATTTTGCAGGCACTTTACAGGTGCTATTTTTAGCCCAAAAGCGCCTGAAAAACACCCCAGTGGGAAAGGTGTCTGTTAGATTTTATGAGATGAGGGGGTGGGGGGTTGGGAAGGGAAATTTTTTTTTTAAATCGGCCTAACATATCGGCCCAAAAAAATCGTTATCATATATCGGCTATTGGCCGCTGTGATTTCTAAATATCGGCATTGGCCAGAGAAAAAACAATATCGGTCGACCTCTAGTACAGAGACAACCAACCACGTAGCCCCTTGATCTCCAAGGGGGAACTTGTGGATGCTACATACCCCTCTTAGATTGTGATTGTGACTGTGGCTGAGGATTGGTGCATTGGTTAATGTGATGTATTTTAGGCAGCTGTGTTGTTGCTGCATCTCTTTGATATTTAAAACTGTATAAAATAAAAATTTTATATAAAAAAATTCTTTGGTTTGTTCCTATTCGAGTGTACAGATATATATATATAATTGTGCTTTTTCTGTATCGTTTCTGTGTGACAAAAAATAAAGAATTAAAAAAAAACTGCTGGTGTTTACTAGACTTTTTTGCTGGCTTAATACCAGACCACTTTTTGCAATTCGGCTCTGCGTCGCTTTAACTGACATTGCTCGGTTGTGCGACGTGGCTCCCAAACAAAATTTTCCCCCCACAAATAGAGCTTTCTTTTGGTGGTATTTGATCATCCCTGCGTTTTTTATTTTTTGCGCTATAAACAAAAATAGAGCGTCAATTTTGAAAAAAAACGCATTATTTTTAACTTTTTGCAAAAATATATATAAAAACATTTATTTTCCTCAGTTTAGGCCGATACATATTCTTCTACATATTTTTGGTAAAAAAAAATTGCACTAAGCGATTGGTTTGTGCAAAATGTATAGCATTTACAAAATAGGGGATAGTTTTATGGCATTTTTATTAATTTTTTTTTTACTAGTAATGGCGGCGATCAGCAATTTTTTTTTTGTGACTGCGACACTATGGCGGATACATCGGACATTTTTGACACATTTTTGGGACCATTGTCATTTATACAGCAATCGGTGCTATACAAAGGCACTGATTCCTGTGTAAATGACACTGGCAGGCAAGGGGTTAACCAGGGGGTGGCAGTGTAGGGGTTAAGTGTATCCTAGGGAGGGGTTACTAACTGTGGGGGGGCTGGGCTGTGTGTTAGTGAACACTGATCTCTGCTCCAATCACAGGGAGCAGAGATCAGTGTCACTTGTTGCTAGGCAGAACAGGAAGATGCTGTTTACATTGACATCTCCCCATTCAGCCTCCCCGTGAGATGATCGGTATCCCCGCGGTAATCGAGTCCGCAGGACCCACGACCGGACCCACGGGGGTCCTGACCGGCACACGTGGCGGCGTGCACGGGATGGCAGGGTGGCAATTACAAATGAACGTACCTGTACGCCAATTTGCCTGCCCGAGCCATTCTGCCGATGTACATCGCCGTGCGCTGGTCGGGAAGTGGTTAAAGTGGGAAGAAACTCCCGTCTCTGACTTTTAGCTAAAGGTAAGCCTTTAATAAGGCTTACCTATAGGTAGTGTAAATATCTCCTTAACATGCACCGTTTATTACATATTTACTCTACATGCAGTTGGTGACATCATGTGCCGTAAACTGCGGCTCCCGTGCACATGCATCGGGTGAAGATGAGAGCGCTGGAAGGCTTTGTTTTAAGGTAAGTTTAACATAATGTGCTACTGCTAGTATACGATGTATACTAGCACATGCCTTTACCTTACAGGGTACAAAAAAAAAAAATGCCCAATGGTTTACTACTGCTTTAAGGGTCTTAAATGATTGTTGCACAGTCAGTGAATATATACAAAGTATTTACGGCATAGTAGGTAAAAACATATGCAATCAGGTTGTTCAGGAATGTTTCATAGATGAGGAAGATCAATATAATAGGTGCCTATCATAATTGTAATTTTTATGGCCTATATAGCTGCTACTGCAATATTGTTTTCTCATTGTTTTACAGGTACTGAATCTATCAGAAAAGTGTTATGAGCTTTCCAGACTTAACACAAAGGTATTTAAAACTAACTTTTTTTTTTTTTTCATTTTATCATTTTTTTTTTTTTTTTTTGTATTTTGTGGATCACCAGATGAAAAAAACACGAGAAAAGGGTTAAAAAAAAAAAAAAAAAACTAATGTAACCAACATGACTAATGTAGCATTTTTGTTGTGTCTGCTGCACCAACTCCACAAAACAGCCTGGTTTAAGTATGCCAAACAGCACCTAAAAAAAAGCTTCAAAACTTATGAAGTGTTTTGGAGTGATCAGATCAATATGGACTCTAAAACCAAAATATCCCTACTTTGAATATGGAAGTGGATCTCAGCTGTTTTGATGGGTATGCAAAGGCAATATTAATGCAGCATATTAGATAATATTAGAAGAAAATTCATCCAGAAGCTGCTTGTGGTGTGCACTTTTAAGGCCAGTTCACACCAGATGCAGTTCCGTGCTTTTTTTTTTTTTTCTGCACTAAAAATGCATGCACAGTTTTTTCCATGTATTCCAGTGGCTCTAGTTCCCACCAGTGCAGTGAATTTCCGGTCAGTTTCTGCAACCAGAAACTGACTGCACTGGTGTGAACTAGAGCCATTAGAGAAATTTCACTGTGCATGCATTTTCAGGGCTAGGTCACACCACAAAAATGAACTCCGGATACGTTCCGGATCAGTTTTTGCTTGCAGTTAACACCACACGCAGTTCCAGTGCGTTTGTGATGCCATTTGCTATTTTCCAGTACAGTTCTGTGCAGAAAAAAATGCAGAATGCTCTACCTTTTTATTCTGCACCGGAAACTGACTTCACTGGTGTGCATTTTTAGCGCAGTAAAAAGCGCACTGAACTGCATCTGGTTTGGACTAGCACTTTGTTATTAATAAAAAAAATATTTTTACAATCACTAACATATCATACTTACCTGCTCTGTGCAATGGTTTTGCACAGAGCAGCTTGGATCTTCCACTTCTTGGTTCCTCCACTGATGCTCCTGGCTCCTTCCCCCTGCCAAATGCCCCTATAGCATGTCACCTTTCTTACATCAGGGGACACAGAGCCATAGTAATTACTATGTGGGTTATATTGGACCGACAGGTGATGGACACTGTCATGCCCCTAAGGCGTGTACTCCCCTATATAACCCCTCCGGTTACTGGGAGTCCTCAGTTTTTTCGCCAGTGTCTAAGGTGTTGATCATGAGTAAAGATGTGCTGTGCTGAGCTCCACCTGTAGTAATCCTTGCTGGGGCTAGCCATGCTGGCTGGATCCGTTCTGTTTTTTCATGGGCCAAATGAATGGAACCCGGCCTTGGGTCTGAAGAAACGAGGTTTTGCTTGCAAACGCTTCTCTTTGAAAGCTGGGCCCTGGGATCCAGTATTTTTTGGTAGTGAGGCCATAAAGTTTTTACTGGCAGAGTGCTGTTGCAGGTGCAGGATTGTGGATAACCTAAGGTTCCCCGGTTCCTGAAGGTTTCCTAAAATGTCTCGGAGCCTACAGTGAAGGGTGAAGATTGGGTCTTTATCTCTGGTAAAACCTTACTGCGAGGATAAGATAAGTGAGATTTTCTCAGGAATTTCTCTTTGTATGTATAATGTTGTCATGCCTATGTGTCACCACTGGGGGCTGTATTGAGCACTCACCGTCCTGACGCTGGAAACAGCAGAAGCCTTCATCCTCCTCTCCTCCAGCCACAACAGACCCTCCAGTAAGAAAGGGGGGAGGGTCTGGTCTCTTCCTGTGCCCCCAGATTGGCTTTATTACCCTTCGGGGGACAGGATGCCAAAACAGTTGCCTCTTTTTTTTTTTTTTTTTAAAGGCAGACCGCTACCGTTTGGAGGATTTACCCGGGGGGGGGGCGCCATGCTGCAGACGCCGCTTGTGCGGGATTGCTTTCCTTTGAAAAGGGGGCGTGGCTAACGGCGTCAGACGCCGGCCAGGAAGTGTTTTAAAGCAATGTGTGTGAAGCTGCTGCCTGGCAGTGGAGGGACAGAGCAAGGAGGTGGCTGGATCAGGTTTGGTGACACAGGCATTTCCCTTTTGACACATTGTACTGTAAGAGGCTGGGATTTATAGCAGCTATTGTGCTGTACTATAGCCTAGCAAGTTTACATTCTTTTTCTGTAGTGCCTCTGCTTTGTGCTTTTAAGCTATCAGTGGCAAGGGAACCAGGAACTCCTCTAAGGGTTCTAAGGGGTCAATGGTTACACAACAAACTAAAACCATTTCCAAAATAATGTCATCTTCCTCCTTCCTCTTGCTAGGGTGGGGGGAAGGCTGCTGCAACTCTCAAGGATCTGGCAGGAACAATCTCAAGACAGATGGGTGGCTTCTGCCTTTTCTCTAGGTTGCAAGCTAGAGTTCCGAATTTTTCCGTCTCCCCTGTTTATAAGGTCAAATGTTCCCAAGTATCCAGAGAAGAAGGCTCTCCTTCTAGCACTGAATCATCTATTATCCAAGTCAGTGATATCAGAAGTTCCCTTAGAGGAACAAGGCACAGGTTTTTATTCAAACCTCTTTACGGTTCCAAAGCCAAACGGGGAATTAAGACCTATTCTATATCTCAGAGATCTGAATTGGCACTTGAACATCCGATCCTTTCACTTCACATGGAGTCAATCCGGTCAGTTGTAGCAATCCTCCAAGGAGGGGAATTTTTGGCTTCTATCGATATCAAAAATGCATATCTCCACGTGCCAATATTTCCCGCTCACCAAAAATGTCTGCGTTTCGAAGTAAAAAATCATAATTTTCAGTTTGTGGCCCTGACATTTGGTCTAGCCTCAGCACCACGGGTGTTCTCAAAAATTCTGGCGCCTCCTTTAGCCAGATTAAGGGCTCAGGGCATAACGGTCCTAGACTACTTGGATGATCTGCTTTTAATAGATCATTCAGTTTCAGGGCTAAACCAGTCTGGTCACAATGGTAAACTACCTGGAATCTCTAGGCTGGATTCTCAATCTAGAAAAGTCCTCCTTAAAACCATTAAGGAGATTACAGTACCTGGTTCTGGTCATAGATACCATACAGAAAAAGGTATTTCTACCCCAGAAAAGAATCGGTTCCATTGTAGAGCGAATTCAACTCACCAAGGGAAAGAAAAAGCCTTCCATTCGGTTGTGCATGAGACTATTGGGAAAAATGGTGGCTTCCTTCGAGGCCGTCCCTTATACGCAGTTTCATTCAGGATTGCTACAAAACGCTGGGGAGCAGTCATGGAAGAGGGAAGTGGTCCAAGTTGGAAAGGACCAAGCCTATCAACATTTTGGAGATTCGAGAGTTCGTCTGGCTCTAAAGTCCTGGACGGTCAGACTGAGGGACTTTTCTGTCAGGATTCAGTCTGACAATGCTGTGGCTTACATCAATCACCTGGGGGGCACGAGGAGTCGTGCAGCCCAAAAAGAGGTGAATCGTGTTCTGTCTTGGGCAGAACACAACGTCCCTTGCCTATCGGCAGTTTTCATTCTTCACCCCGACATCTGCCTAGTGATATGTCAGAGATGGGGTACTCCGGACGTAGACCTGTTCGCGTCCAGATTAAACAACAAGGTCGACAACTTTGTGTCGAACAAAGGATCCGCTAGCTTGCGGAACAGACACATTACTCTTCCCATGGGATCAGTTTTCTCTGATCTATGCATTTCCTACAGTTCTGCTGCCTCCGTGTCTTCTTTGCAGGATCAAGCACGAACAAAAGGAGGTGATTCTGGTGGCCCAGAAGATCTTGGTTTGCCAAGCTCATAAAGACGGCAGTAGGAGTCCCTTGGACTTTGCCATTATGGCCAGACCTTCTCGCACAAGGTCGGTATTCCATCCTACCTTACAGTCGCTAAATTTAACGGTCTGGCTATTGAGACCCACATTCTAAAGGATCGTGGGTTGTCTCCTTCGGTAGTATCTGCTTTGATTAATGCCAGGAAGCCGGCTTCCAGGGTCATTTATTATAGAGTCTGGAAGTCATGTTTCCTGGTGTGGATCCAGGGGTTGTCACCCCAGGAAATATGTCATAGGTAGGATCCTTGATTTCTTGCAAATGGGGTTAGAAATGAAGCTGGCCTTGAATACTCTCAAGGGCCAGACCTCGGCCTTGTCAATATTTTTCCAACGGCCTCTGGCTTCTCACTCTTTAGTTCGTAGCTTTGTTCAGGGGGTAACCCGGATCAATCCCCCCATCAAGGCACCTCTAAATCCTTTGGATTTGAATTTGGTCTTATCAACTTTGCAGAAACAGACTTTTGAACCTTTTACGTGAAATTCCCTTGGTTCTTTTGACTAGAAAGATAGTCTTTCTGGTTGCCATTTCTTCTGCTAGCAGAATATCAGAACTAGCGGCTCTGTCTTGTAAAGACCCATATCTGATCATGCATAAGGATAAGGTGGTGTTACGTCCTCATCCTGAATTCCTACCAAAGGTGGTGATAGTTTTCACTTAAACCAAGATATTGTTCTTCCTCCTTTCTTCCCAGAGCCTCGGTCTAGGGAAGAAAAGGAACTACATTACCTTGATGTAGTGAGAGCTGTCAGAGTGCATTTAAAGGCGACCACTCAGGTTCAGGTTACTCATACTGCCAGATGGTCTGAAGAGAGTACAGGCAGCGTCAAAATCGACTATTTCCAAGTGGATTTATCAGGTAATTATTCAGGCTTATAGTTTAAAGAAGAAGATTCATCCTTTTCATGTTACAGCACACTCAACCTGGGTGATTAGTGCCTCTATGGCTCAGATCTGTAAGGCCGTGACTTGGTCTTCAGTTCATACGTTTACCAGATTTTATCAAATTAAAGGTCATGAGGATATTGCCTTCAGGCGCAGTGTGCTTCTGGCTGCAGTATGAGTCCTCTGGCTTCCTTTCTTTTTGTTGTGTCCCCCCTTCAGTTGCCATTGCTTTGGGAAATCCCACCTAGTAATTACTATGGCTCTGTGTCCCCTGATGTAAGAAAAGAAAATAGAATTTTTAAAACGGCTTACCTGTAAAATCCTTTTCTTTGATGTACATCAGGGGACACAGAGGTCCCTCCCTTCTTGGTATACACTTGTATTGCTTGGCTACAAAACTGAGGACTCCCGGTAATGGGAGGGGTTATATAGGGGAGTACACTCTTTAGGGGCGTGCCAGTGTCCATCACCTGTCGGTTGGATATAACCCACGTAGTAATTACTATGGCTCTGTGTCCCCTGGTGTACATCAAAGAAAAGGATTTTACAGGTAAGCTGTATGTTGATAGATGCACACACAGCTCGCCCCCCCCCCCCCCCCCCTCTCCTCGTAGGCCATGATTGTCTGAAACAGGAACCAAAGGTTCCCACTGCTGCCACCATGTCCAGTGAGGAGGGAGCCACTGCTCTTGGGCACAGCACTGAATAGACATTGAGCATAATGGGGGGGGGGGGGGGGTTGCACACAGGTTTTTCACTCTAATGCATAGAATTTACAACAACTTTCCAGCATAACAGTGACCTGAAATATAAGGCTAAGTTGATCCTTTAGTGGCTACAGCATTAAAAAAAGTGAAGGTTTATAGTGGCCATTACAGTCTCCTGACCTCAACATCATTAAGCCACTTTGGGGAGATCTCAAAAATGAATTTCATGCTAGACGACCAAAGAATATACCTACCAGGGTTTCTTGTGCAGCTTTATTACATGACAAAAATACTACAAGTTGTTATTGATGGAATGGAACAATAAAAGATATCAATGACTAAAAGTATACAGAGCTTTTAAACAGTGTCCTTTGTATTATTTCCCTATATTGTGAGGGAAGACTAATATACATGTGTGCACTGAGGGGAAGATTTACTGAAATTGGTGCACACAGTCTGGTGCAGCTGGGCCAAGAAACCAATCAGCTTCCAGGTTTTAGACCTCATTCCCACTAAACGCAGGTTTGAAATTGAATTTCAGACCCGCATTTCAGTGCGACTTGAAAGATATTTGTGCGGTTTCATGCACAGATGTCTATTGAAATCGCCCCTGAAGTCGCCAAAAGTAGTGCATGAACTACTCCTGGAAGTCGGTGCAGGGCCGCAAAGTCAGCGTCGATTGGGAGAGTGCAATTTACATAGTTACATAATTGGTAAGGTTGAATAAAGACAGCAGTCCATCCAGTTCAACCTGAGTGAGTGTCTATGATTGTCCCTATCCCTGTACATTGCACACTCACATCGGTCCCTACCCTCAAGGAACCCACAATCCAAGGTCCCCATTCATATACTAGGGCCAATTTTGGACAGAATCCAATTAACCTACATGCGTGTATTTGGAGTTTGGGAGGAAAAAATGAGTACCCGGAGGAAACCCACTCAGGCACAGGGAGAACATGCAAGCTCCAGGCAGGTAGGGTCGTGGTTGGGATTCAAACCGGCGACCCTTTTTACTGCTAGGTGAGAGTGCTAACCACTACACCACTGTGCTGCCAATTTGACACTGTGCAACCAATTTGACATATCAAATTGCACCTGTGTGAATGGGGGCTTATTGCGCAAGCATAATTGAACAAGCTGAAATTAGAAGCTGGTTACTATGCACAGCTGCAGCAGATTCTGCGTGCACCAGTTTTAGTAAATCTCCCCCACTGTGTCAGTAAAAACACACACGCTATTTTATTATACCATTTTTATTAAGGTTTTGGAATGCATTGTTAGTAGAGTGGGGAAGCTACTCAAGGAAATTTATATTTCTTTTCTTACATCAGGGGACACAGAGCCATAGTAATAACTATGTGGGTTATATCGGACCATCAGGTGCTGGACACTGGCACGCCCCTTAAGGCGTGAACTTCCCCCATATAACCTCTCCCACTACTGGGAGTCCTCAGTTTTTTCGCCAGTGTCTAAGGTGTTGGGCACGTGTAAGGATGTATTGTACTGAGCTCCACGGGCAGTAATCCTTTGAGAGCCAGCCATCCTGAACGGATCCGTTCTGATGTCTCCGTAATGGACTAAATGAATGGTACCCAGGCCTCGTCATCCGAAGACGTGAGGTTTTGCTTGCGAATGCTTTAAGAGCTGGGCATTGGAATCCAGTACTTTTTGGTAGTAAGGCCAATAAAAGTTTACTGGCAGGGTCTTCTTGCAGGTCCAGGATTGTGGGATAACCTGAGTGTTCCCCGGTTCCTGAAGGTTTCTTTTTAAGGTCTCAGAGCCTACTGTGAAAGGCAAAGATTGTTTTTTTTTTTTTTTTTTTTTTTTTTTTTTTTTTGTTATCTCTAATAAACCCTGCTGCGAGATAAAGTAGGGGAGATTTTCTCAGGAATCTCTCCTTCCATGTATTGTTTTGTAATGTCTGTGTCCCCACTGGAATCTAGTTCTCTGGGCCCTTTTGTTGAGGTGCAGGAGGCTGGGGATCAGGGAGATCGGAGAATCCTAACAGGGAGGGAGCAGCCGCACAAGTCAGGTGTTTTGTCTGCTCCCTTACTTGACCATTTTGTAGCCTGCAGCACAGGCTCTTGAGGTATCTACCTCTAATGGGGTTCATTTTAACGTCCCCCACCTGGGGATGTTTTTCCTATTCATGCATAGCTATGTATTCTGAATGGGAACATTTCTATGAAAGAAATGGGAGGTTCCAGCTATTAAAGAGGGATTTCACAGTAAAAAAAATTATTAAAAGCCAGCAGCTACAAATACTGCAGCTGCTGACTTTTAATAAATGGACACTCGCCTGTCCCAGGATCCAGCGATGTCGGCAGCCGAGGCCGATCGATCTCTTGGCTGCTGCCGCCGCCATTCTAGGTGAGGGAATCAGGAAGTGAAGCGTTGCGACTTCACTTCCCTACTAGTCGCGCAGCGCAATAGGAACGGTCCGCGCTGTCTCTGGGACCCGTGTGTTTCCCAGCAGACAGTGCGCTGGGACAGGAAGAGGTAGACTCCCGTGCAAATACTTGTCTTGGACAGGTATCTGCACCCCCCTGAAAGGTGCCAATTGTGACACCGGAAGGGGAAGGGTTCCGATGATTGGAAGTTCCACCTTAGGGTGGAACCCCGCTTTAATGCTGCAATCACCTTGGTGAACAGAGTCTCACATGTCCAGTGGATAATGCACTGATGTTAAAGGATCCAGCAAGTTAAGGTTTGATTTTCCTTTTAAAGGCAAGATGTCTCTTGCAATTCTGGCTGCAATTGGAGTAGCTCAGTCCATTAACCCTTTAACGTCTGCTCCACTATTTTGGTGGAGCACATTTTGAGTCATGCCAATGCATTGGAATATGGACTCCAAGGGGTTAAGGAACAGGTGTGAGATACCTGAAAGTGCTGCCTGATCAGCAGGCCCGGCAAAGGGCTGGTGTATTTGACGCACTGTGTCTCACAGATGCTATAAAGGACTCGATCGTTTTAAGCCCTATGGCTTATACTTGGACTAGTGCATTTTTGCAGAGGTCCGTGGCTGAGATATTGATCAGCCTAAAGCACCAGTTGAAAACCCATAGCCAGTCTCTGTCCCTTCCTGGGGTACGACTATTTAGAGTGGATAAGTACATCCAAAAGGGGTAAAGCTCTCTCATTACCAGTAAAAAGAGGTTCAAACAGTTCTTTAATCATGCAGCCACTCCTATGCCTGGGGTATCAGCCTTTAGGCAGTCTCGACGGTCTCAATCATCAGGAGAAAGTTCCCAGGGGCAGCACCAAGATCTTGTTAGAAAGCCCATAAAGCAGAATGCTAAGGCCTTCTCATGAAGGAGCACCCCCACTCGTTTGGGTGAGGGTAAAGGTCCTGCAGTTCTCAGTCTGGCAGGAACAATGTCAATAGCAGAGGGATTTCTGCAATTTTTTTTTTTTTCTCTTTTTTTTTTTCCCCCCCCCCCCCCTCTAGGTTACATCTAGAGTTTCAAGAGCCCGGATGGCCCAGTCGGCTTTCGATCTGAGGGTCCGGGGTTCGGGTCCTGTTTGGGTGCTGCCTGTGGGTTCCTTGCAGTCTTTATGCAAGAGTGTCTGTCTCCTCAAAGAATGCTCCTAAGGTTCCAGAGAAAAAAAAAAAAGAAGAGAAGTGTGTCTTTCTGGTCTCTGGATCAGCTGTTATCCCAGTCACTGATATCAGAGATTCCCTTAGTGGAACAGGGTTTTTTCAGCTGAAACCTTTTAAGGTCCCAGAGCCAAACAGACGTAAGACCCATTCTAGATCTCGGAGATCTGAAACGGCACTTGAACATCCGATCCTTTCATAATTCTATCGGCTTTGTCCATCCTGGAAGGAGGGGAGTTGCATATCTCCAAGTTTCCCGCTTGCCAGAAATTTGAAATATAATTTTTTTTTTTTTTCAATCGTGGCACTGCCATTCGGCTTAGCCACAGCACCACGAGTGTTCTGAAAGATTCTGGCACCTCCTTTAGCCAGATTAAGGGCTCAAAGCATAATGGTCCTAGTCTATTAGAAGATTTACTTTTAATAGATCAATCGGGTCTAAAACCAGAGTCTGATCTCAGTTGTAGATATCTGAAATCTCTAGGTTGGATTCTCAGCCTAGGAAGATTCTCCTTTAAAACCATCAAGGAGGTTACTTGGGGGCTGGTTATAGATACCATACAGAAGAAGGTATTCTTACCCCAGATGTGAATCAGATCCATTGTAGGACTAATTCAACTTATCAGGATAAAGGCAAATTCCTTAATTCGGCTGCAGGAGATCCTCCTGCAGGGCCGTCCCTTACACGCAGTTTTATTCAAAGACTGCTTCAAGACCCCACCCTGTTGGTCTGGAATAAAGAGGATTCAGGCCTTGTTTGTTTCCAATACGCTTGGCTCCTGACATAGGTCAGAGCCTAAATTGGTGGTTGTTATCCAGCAGGAGGCAAAATCTTTATCCTGCAAGGTGTTAACAGATGCCAGCCTTCTAGTCTGGGGAGCAGCCCTGGAAGCAGATTCTGTCCAGGGGAGATGGTCCAGGTTAGAGGACCTTGCCTATCAACTTTGTTGGAGGTTTCAGGCAGTACATCTGGTCATAGAATCTGGGAGGTCAGATTACGGGACTGTCCTGACAAAATTCAGTCTCACAGAGCCACGGCGGTGGCTTACATCAATCACCAGGGGAGGCACGAGAAGTCGTGCAGCCCAAAAAAGAGGTGAATAATGTTCTAGCTTTGGCAGAACACAACACTCCTTGCCTATCGGCAATTTTAATGTTTTCAGGCGTACTACTTGAGACGCCAACAATTATTTGTGGGAGAATGATCTCTTCACCCCGACATCTTCCTAGCAATGTGTCAGATGGGGTACTCCAGACATGGACCTATTCGCGTCCAGATACATTAATAAGGTCAAACAAGGGGTCCGCTAGCAGGCGGAACAGATGCATTAGTTTTCCCAGGGGATCCGTTTTCACTGATCTATGCATTTCCTCCAGCTCTGCTACTTCTGTGCCTTCTCCACAGGATTAACCAGGAACAGTAGGAGGTGATTCTGGTGGCCTCAGCCGGGTCCCAGAAGATCTTAATTTATTGAGATCATAAAGATGGCAGTACGAGTCCTTGGGCCATTATAGCCAGACCTTCTTGCACGAGGTCCGGTATTTCATCCTACTTTACAGACCAGGAGTTTAACAGGTTTGACTATTGAATCCCACTCTTAAAAAAAAAAAAAAAAAAAATTCCTTCAGTAGTGTCTATTTTGACTAAGCCCAGGAAGCCGGCTTCCAGAATCACTTACTATAGAATCTGGAAGGCATAGGTTTCTTGGTATGGATCCAGGGGTTGGCACCCTAGGAAGTATGTCAATAGGCAGGATTCCTGATTCCTGCATATGGGATCTGAAATGAAGCTGGCTTTTACTTTTATCAAGAGCCCGATCCAAGCAGTGTCGATGTCTTTTCCTATGGCCTCTTGCTTCCCACTCTTGATGCGCAGCTTATTCGGGGTGTAACATGGTTTATTCCCCCTATCAGGGCACCTCTAAATTCTTAGGATTTAAGATTGGTGTTGTCAGCTTTATTAAACCAGCTGTTTGAACCTTACGAGAAATTCTCTTGGTTCTTTGACAAGAAAGAATAATCTTTTTTTGCTTGCCATTTCTTCTGCTAGAAGAGTATCGGAACTAACGGCTCTGTCTTTTAAGAGCCATATTTCATCATGCATAAGGATGAGGTGGTTTTATGTTCTCATCCTGAATTCTTATCAAAAGTGGTAACAGGTTTTCTTTTAAACCAAGATATTATTCTTTCTTCTTTCTCCCCAGAAGCCTTAATCTGGGGAAGAGAAAGCACTACAGTCTCTTGATGTAGTAAGAGCTATCAGAATCTATTTAAAGGCGACCGATCAGTTTTGCAAAACACAGGTTTTGTTTGTACTGCCAGAGGGTCCAAGATATGGACAGGCAGCGTCAAGATCCACTATTTTCCAAATGGATTTGTTAAGTGATTGATCAAGCTTCAGCTTAAGGCCGGGTTCACACCGCTGCGATGCGGGAACGCCGCGAATCCGCGGCGTTTTCCCGCATCGCATTACTCCCGCCGGCAGTTCACACTGCCCTATGTGGACGGCTGGGAGTGTTAATGACACCCCCAGATCCGTCCGCATATCGCAGTGCGATCTGCCGACTCGCACAGGAATCGTATCGCATGGTGTGAACCCCCATGCGATCCGATTCTGTTGCGGACCAAAAAAAGGGTCCCGTGCGAGTTTGCGGCGGGAGCGATGCGAATTCAGCCATACTATCTGTATGGCTGTACTCGCATCGCTACGGAGATCGGATGTGATTTGCGGTGCGAATCACATCCGGATCTCCCCCCGCAGCAGTGTGAACCCAGCCTAAAGAAGAAAATTCTTCCTTCTCAGATTAAGAGCACACTCATCCAGGGCGATTAGTGCCTCTTGGGTGGTGCATCATCAGGCCTCTATGGCTTATATCTGTAAGGCTGCAACTTGGTCTTTGGTTCATACATTTATCTGATTTTTATCAAATCGATATTAAAGGTCATGAGAAAATTGCCTTTGGGCACAGCATACACTGCAGGCTGCAGTATGAGTCCTCTGGCCTCCTGTTTCCTTGATTCTGTCCCCCCCCCCCTTCAGTTGCCATTGCTATGGGACATCCCACATAGTTATTACTATGGCTCTGTGTGCCCTGATGTAAGAAAGGAAAATAGGATTTTAACTGCTTACCTGTAAAATCCTTTTCTTTGATGTACATCAGGGGACACAGAGGTCCCTCCCTTCTTCTTATACACTTTGCTTACCTACAAACCTGAGATCTCCCAGTAGTAGGTGGGGTTATATGGGGGAAGTTCACGCCTTAAGGGGCGTGCCAGTGTCCAGCACCGGATGGTCCGATATAACCCACATAGTTATTACTATGGCTCTGCGTCTCCTGATGTACATCAAAGAAAATGATTTTACAGGTAAGCTGTTATAAAAATCCTATTTTTTCTTTTACTCATTAAGAGACAGACATTTGAATGAAGATCAATCAAAACAAATGGGTTTCAGTACCATCAATAGCAGTAGGATGCTAGATGCACAAAAAGTAAAAAGGGTGACTAGGAGGACAACTCCTATAAGAGGCCTAACACCCCAACTGCTGGTGTGTGTCAGTATACCACCTAGTAAAAAGGAGTAGGGACCTGTTTTGTTCCAGATACTGAAACTACTTTCCTACTATCAAGCAGCTGATTGGCGGACTGGTTGAATTATGATTTTCGTAGTGTCTCCAGTCTAGGTGACAAGTCTCGTGTTTTCTTAATTTTAGATCAGAACTCACTATGACAACACTGTCTTTTGTTTTAACGTCTTCCCCTCTCACCCCTGTACACCTATGGACCAGAGCAGGCTTACATTTCTGCGATGGTTCTGTTTAACGCTATCATTACTCAAAGTAGAACCATAGGTAAAACTTTTAATTTTTTTTTTTTTTTTTTTTGTGTGTAATGGAGAGTTATAACCCTTGTAGGTTTATTTTTGCAGTCTATGTCCCCTTAGGGAAATTTACCTTCACTTCCTGTCCTATAGCCAAAACAGGCTGAGCTAAAAATGTATTTTTTTTCTCCATTCAAAAGGAGGACAAAAACAACAAGGGCGTTAGTACAAGACCTGGGTCCCTTGGTGAGAGCCCAGTCCCTTTACTGGGAGCAGCGTGCTTGCAGCATAAACACATGTATACTTATATGTGGCACCATGGATGAAGACCTGCTTCCATGCGGCTGCATATACTGTATGTGTACATACGGGAGGGGTTAACAACCAGCATCCAGTCTCCTTCCCCTACCAAAAAATGCAGCGCTATCAAAAACACAACCAAGTCTTGCTATATAATGACACTCAAACCTGGATCAAATCATCGTTCAGGTTGCTACTTTATATCTCTTCTGAGTCACAGTTCTTTTTTTATACATTTTTTTATTTAGCTGCTTATGCTTCCGCATGTACTCCCCTCTGTGATGCATTTTGTTTGTGTAGCATATTCTGTGTTTTCAACTGGTTAAAGTGGTTATAAGGCTATAATGCTCTTTACCTTAATTTTGTTACTTGCTGTAAATTGTCCTTAAACCCCCCCCCCCCCCCCAATACTTAGCTGAGTCCCATATCGATCCAGCACTGTGCCCACTGAGAGCAGTGGGAGCCATTGGCACATGCTGCGGACAGCCAGAGAGTGTGAGTAGGGAGTCGGGGGGCGGGCTGAGCTTGTATGCATGCTTCTATGGTAAGTCTCCTGCTGTGAAGGCACACGGAGAAAAAGAGGAGTCTGGATCGCCAGCAAAGAATCCCAGAAGAGAGGGTTTAGGGGAGCTCCTGTGCAAAACCAGTACACAAGTATAACATGTATATTTAATTATTATAATATAAAACCACTTAAAAGTTTCTATACACGTACTGAAAGTCGTCTGATTCAGCATGAACCCAGGCTCTAGTGGACCTGTTATTTCTGCATTAGATTGCTCTTGCACGTCATTGGACACGCGATGCATTGTATAGTAATATTTTTGGTGAAAAAAAATCGCAATAAGCGTATATTGGTTTGCACAAAAGTTATAGCGTCTACAAAATAGGGGATAGATTCATGGCATTTTTATTATTAATTATTTTTTTACTAGTAATGGTGGATCTCCAATTTTTATCGGGACTGCTACATTATGGCCGACACATCGGACAATTTTGACACATTTTTGGAACCATTGGCATTAATATGGCGATCAATGCTATTAAAATGCATTGATTTACTGTAAAAATGTCACTGGCAGTGAAGGGGTTAACCACTAGGGGACGATCAAGGGGTTAATGTGTTCCCTCGTACATGTTCTAACTTTGGGGGAGAGGGAACTGTGCAGGGGAGATGACAGATCACTGTTCTGTTTGTTCTCCCCTCAGAGAACCGGAATCTGTGCATTTCTGGGAGCCCGGCGGTGATCGTGACCGCCGGCACTCACATCAGCGCACGCGGGGAGGGGGGTCATGCACCCCTGGTGGCCACAGGGAGAAGCTATGTTACATAACGTCTCTTGCCCAGCTGTACCATCCTACGGTGGCTGGTTGGCAAGTGGTTAAAGTACGGAAGCGTTCTGAATTTTTTTTCCCATCAATTCTAGCCCTTTCCTACTAAGGGCTCATGTATGGGGGTGGTTTGATGCACAAGTATGTTCTAGCGAAAAGCTTCTACTGTTTTTCACTGCCCAAGGAACCACAGGTGGTTAAGGATAAACTCGGGCGTGTTCGCATGCTTCACATGCAGAGCCCGCCAGGAAGTCGGTGCAGCGCTGCACTAATCACAGGCAATGAGACATTGCCCCGATGTGCGGCTGCAGAGATCGGCCAATGTCTCACTGCCTGTGATTAGTGCAGTGCTGCGCTGACTTCCTGGCGTACTCTGCACGTGGTGTATGCGAATACGCCGGAGCTCATCCCTACAGGTGGTACAGTACACGTACACTGGCTATAGAAGTGAATAGCTATACACATGGCTGTACTTGGGTAAACACTGATGCTTGCGCACAACGCTGTTTATACACATACGAGCAGGGCCTTCTGATTTCCTGTATAATATGAAAAGCATCAGCATTTACTGGAGTACAGCTACATAAAGCCATTACTTGTATGGCTGGCTGTATGTGCTACCTGTTACTCCCCAGGTGTGGAAAAACACAAAAATATTTACGCTAGAGACCATTTGCGCATCAAACCGTTCATGTGCATCAGCCCCTTAAAATGTGTTTTTGTATTTATTTCTATCCCTGTTGAGGGAGATTATTCTCACTTTCTCTCCTAACAAAGTGAGAGAACATCTTCCAAATAGGGACAACAATAAAATGTGACAGAGGTTCTCTATTTTCTATCCAAAGCAAAATTAAAGATTAGACTGTTGTTGCGCTTTGAAAAGTTGTTTTTACACATGATTGTTTCAGATGATTAAACACATTTTTATTTTGTACAAAGGTAATGGACATGGGCTGGCCTGAGCTACATGCTCCCCCTCTGGATAAAATGTGTTCCATCTGTAAGGCAATGGAATCTTGGATGAACAGTGACCCACTACATGTAGTTGTAATTCACTGCAGAGTAAGTGCATAGCAAATGTATGTAAATTTAAAATGCTACAATGTTTTTTTGTTTTGTCTGAGAAGCTTAAATTCTGTACTAAACTTCCTTTATTTTAGTAACACCTAAAGGAGCTAAACCATGGTGTTTGCTTTAAGGCAGAAGAGACCACTCTAACGCTGGCTTATCACTGGGGTAAATAATGACATTTTTAAAAAAGAGCATGGTGGTTTTTACTGTATAGTGCAAGGCACAGCTAAAGTAATAAAGAAAAAAAAAAACATACATGCCTAGTTCCCCATGTTTTATCCCTTTAAAGAAACATACCTGAAATGCTTTCAATCTCCTCTTGGGGGCTGACAATGCAATCCCATTTCAATGCTGAAATCACAAGAAACAGCGTCTACCCTACCCAGTTGTCTTTTGGTAATTTACTGATTTAATCCATGTCCAGAAGATAACCAGGTAAGAACGGGGTATGCACAGGGCACAAGACAGCTTCCAATTTCTAACAAGGTTATTAGGTAATTTTTTTCATTTATCCAACAAATTTAACACAATGCATTAAAATGATAAATTTGCATGGAGCAAAGGGTAGCAAATAAAATAAATGAATAAATTGGGAGACATCGATGAGGTACCACAGGAACCGACGGCTAACACTTCTTTGGGGATTACAGGAAATTAACAATTTCCTGTAATCCCCAAAGAAGTGTTAGCTGTCGGTTCCTGTGGTACCTCATCGATGTCTCCCAATTTGTTTGACAATAGCCAGATCTCTTTATTGCCATCTAGGAGTTGATTTACTTAACCACTTTCAGACCGGACCATTTTGCTGGTAAATGACCAGAGGTCTTTTTACACTTTGGCACTGCGCTGCTTTAACTGGTAATTGCGCGGTCATGCAATGTTGTACCCAAACAAAATTTGCGTCCTTTTCTTCCCACAAATAGAGCTTTCTTTTGATGGTATTTGATTGCCTCTGCGATTTTTATTTTTTGCGATATAAACGTAAAAAGACCGCAAATTTTGAAAAAAAATGATATTTTCTACTTTTTGTTATTAGAAAAATCCAATAAACTCAATTTTAGTCATACATTTAGGCCAAAATGTATTCAGCCACATGTCTTTGGTAAAAAAAAAGTCAATAATTGTATATTTATTGGTTTGCGCAAAAGTTGTCACATCTACAAACTAAGGTACGTTTTCTGGAATTTACGCAGCTTTTAGTTTACGACTGCCTATCTCATTTCTTGAGGTGCTAAAATGGCAGGGCAGTACAAAACCCCCCCAAATGACCCCATTTTGGAAAGTAGACCCCCTAAGGAAATTGATAAGAGGCATGTTGAGCCCATTGAATATTTTATTTTTTTGCCTCAAGCGATTGAATAATGACAAAAAAAAAATTTTTTTTTTTTTTTTACACAAAGTTGTCACTAAATGATATATTGCTCACACATGCTATGGGCGTATGTGAAATGACACCCCAAAATAAATTCTGCTGCTTCTCCTGAGTACGGGGATACCACATATGTGGGACTTTTTGGGAGCCTAGCCGCGTACAGGGCCCCGAAAACCAAGCACCGCCTTCAGGCTTTCTAAGGGCGTAAATTTTTGATTTCACGCCTCACTACCTATTACAGTTTTGAAGGCCATAAAATGCCAAGATGGCACAAAACCCCCACAAATGACCCCATTTTAGAAAGTAGACACCCCAAGCTATTTGCTGAGAGGCATGTTGAGTCCATGGAATATTTTATATTTTGCCACAAGTTGCGGGAAAATTACAAACTTTTTTTTTTTTTTTTTTTTTTTTCACAAAGTTGTCACTAAATGATATATTGCTCATGCATGCCATGGGCATATGTGAAATGACACCCCAAAATAAATTCTGCTGCTTCTCCTGAGTACGGGGATACCACATATGTGGGACTTTTTGGGAGCCTAGCCGCGTACGGGGCCCCGAAATCCAAGCACCGCCTTCAGGCTTTCTAAGGGCGTAATTTTTTGAGTTCACTTCTCACTACCTATTACAGTTTTGAAGGCCATAAAATGCCAAGATGGCACAAAACCCCCACAAATGACCCCATTTTAGAAAGTAGACACCCCAAGCTATTTGCTGAGAGGCATGTTGAGTCCATGGAATATTTTATATTTTGCCACAAGTTGCGGGAAAATTACAAACTTTTTTTTTTTTTCACAAAGTTGTCACTAAATGATATATTGCTCACGCATGCCATGGGCATATGTGAAATGACACCCCAAAATAAATTCTGCTGCTTCTCCTGAGTACGGGGATACCACATATGTGGGACTTTTTGGGAGCCTAGCCGCGTACGGGGCCCCAAAAACCAAGCACCGCCTTCAGGCTTTCTAAGGGCGTTACAGTTTTGAAGGCCATAAAATGCCAAGATGGCACAAACCCCCCCCCCCAAATGACCCCATTTTAGAAAGTAGACACCCCTAAATTTAGGGGTACACTAGTGAGACTAGGTAATAAATGGCGGGTGCCCTGAAACTATAAAAAAATAACTAACCAACCAGCGTCACCTGTAACAGTTATATGGTGATCACTGGTGAAAGGGTTAACTAGGGGGCAATCAGGGGGCTTTATGCGGTAGTATATGGGGGTCCCTGGCGCTATAAAAAGCTGCGGCGAACCTAAATACCTACCTGCCTAACTAGCGTCACCTGTGACACTAATACAGCGATCAGAAAAACGATCGCTTATTAGGCTGGGTTCACACTGGAGCGATGCGGGAACGCCACGAATGCGCGGCGGGTTCCCGCATCGCATGCCTCCCGGCGGCAGTTCACACTGCCCTATGCGAACTGCTGGGAGTGTCAGTGAAATGTTAATGACACCCCCAGATCAGTTCGCATATCGCAGTGCGATCTGCAAACTTGGATCGCATGGTGTGAACACCCATGCGATCCGATTCTGCTGCGGACCAAAAAAAGGGTCCCGTGCGAGTTTGCGGCGGGTGCGGCGGGTGCGACACGAATTCAGCCATACTATCTGTATAGCTGAACTCGAATCGCACAGAGATCGGATGTGATTTGCACTGCAGTGCGGTGCGAATCACATCCGTTCTCATAAACCGCTGCAATGTGAACCCAGCCTTAGTGACACTGGCGACGGGGGGTGATCACGGGGTTAAACCTTTATTGGGGGGGTTAGGGGGGTACCTTAGAACTAAAGGGGGCTAACCCTAACTGCCCTAACAGTTATTAGTCACAAATGACACCTGCCGGGTGATCAGGGGGTTAAACCTTTATTAGGTAATAAATGGCGGGTGCCCTGAAACTATAAAAAAATAACTAACCAACCAGCGTCACCTGTAACAGTTATATGGTGATCACTGGTGAAAGGGTTAACTAGGGGGCAATCAGGGGGCTTTATGCGGTAGTATATGGGGGTCCCTAGCGCTATAAAAAGCTGCGGCGAACCTAAATACCTACCTGCCTAACTAGCGTCACCTGTGACACTAATACGGCGATCAGAAAAATGATCGCTTATTAGGCTGGGTTCACACTGGAGCGATGCGGAAACGCCGCGAATCCGCGGCGGGTTCCCGCATCGCATGCCTCCCGGCGGCAGTTCACACTGCCCTATGCGAACTGCTGGGAGTGTCAGTGAAATGTTACTGACACCCCCAGATCAGTTCGCATATCGCAGTGCGATCTGCAAACTCGGATCGCATGGTGTGAACACCCATGCGATCCGATTCTGCTGCGGGCCAAAAAAAGGGTCCCGTGCGAATTTGCGGCGGGTGCGGCGGGTGTGGCGGGTGCGGCGAATGGCTGAACTTGAATCGCACAGAGATCGGATGTGATTTGCACTGCAGTGCGGTGCGAATCACATTCGTTCTCATAAACCGCTGCAATGTGAACCCAGCCTTAGTGACACTGGCGACGGGGGGTGATCACGGGGTTAAACCTTTATTGGGGGGGTTAGGGGGGTACATTAGAACTAAAGGGGGCTAACCCTAACTGCCCTAACAGTTATTACAGTCACAAATGACACCAATGCAAAAAAAAAAAAAAAAAAAAAAAAATGACATTGGTGTCACTGTGACTGGGGGGGCAGGGGTAATTGGGGGGGTGATCGGGGGGTAAAGGGGGGGTGTGAGTGTGCCTGGCATGTTCTACTGTGTGTGGGATGTGTTGGTGCAACTCACTGATCCGCTCTCCTCCGTGTCGGAACGAAAAATACCGACACGGAGGAGAGAATACATCACTTCCTCTCCTGTGTTTACATTACAGGAGAGGAAGTGATGTCACCGGGGATTTCCATTCGTCGGGAGCGATCGCGAGGGGGTGGCCATGAATGAATGGCCGTCCCCTCGTCCGGGATCGCTCCCGAACGAAAACCGACCGCCGCAGGCACCGGGCGGGGGCCCGATCGGGCCCCCGACCCGCGGGAGGCAAATCACGTACATGTACGTGCTTATGCCTGCCCGTGCCATTCTGCCGACGTACATCGGCGTGAGGCGGTCGGCAAGTGGTTAAACTGTGTGCAAAATCTGGTGCAGCTGTGCATGGTATTTGGCTACCGGCTTCTAACTTTAGCTTGTTCAATTAAGCTTTGACAACAAAACCTGGAAGTGGATTGCACCAGACTTTGCACTCTCTGGTTTTAGTAATTTAACCTTTAGGGCTACCTTTGGTCTCAAAACACAAAGTTGAAAATTGTCAATATTTAAGCGTGTCTGACATAATATATTTGTAAGCCGTTTGTGAATAAGTGGATGACTAGCAGTTTTCTTTCTGTTGTATATCCTACCCTACTCTTAGGCCCTGTTCAAATCATTTTGTTTTCACTTTCCTGCACCTTTACGGGCATTTTTAAGTGTTTGTTTATGGGCATTTTAGTTTGTTTTGCATGCGTTTCATGCCTTGTGAATTTTTATTGTTAATTAGTGAGGATGCTTTTTGTGTAGTGACATTTGCTTCCTGGTTTCAATGTATGGAGCAAAACAAACGTGACTGATTTTACATCCCTATTTGAAGCCACAGCAACTGTTGAAGTCTTCATTGTAGAGGAGTACATGGCATTTATACAGGGAGGAGAGGGTGCTTGTTACCATGGGATGACAAACTGCAATGTGCTCACAAACAGACTGAAAATAATTTTTATGTGCATCAATAGACTTCAATGAGCCAGAAAACAGATAAATGCGTGTAAAATTGGACATGTCTCATTTTTTTCAATGCAGCACACACATGGGAACAGCCTCAAAGGACTTGGTGGCGTTGATTTACTAAAACGGGAGAGTGCAAAATCCGGTTCAGCTGTGCATGGTAGCCAATCAGCTTCTAAGACTGGCCATGCATTATACATTTTTCTTATTCAATTTCCATTTGCTTTGCCTTCAACTCTGTAGTACAAGGACCTGCCCGATTACATACAAATTAAAAGTGTTTAGGTTTGACGTCCTATTCTATGGTTTTGGTAAATCTAAAGGAAAATTGTATGGACAGCTTAACTTCATCTTGTTCAATTAGGGTTTGACAAAAATGTGGACGCAGGTTGGTTTCTCTTTAGAGCTGCACCAGATTTTGCACTCTCCAGTTTTAATAAAACAAACCCAATATATTTTTATATGCTGTATAAAGCACATAAAACTGCATAGGTGTGATCCAGGCCTTACAGCTGCTAACATTCTTTCTGTTCCTTTTTAACTCTCTTCTTCAATAATGTTCTCAGCCATTTGACAAATAATTATAGGAAAGTGGTTGCTGAAGTTGTGCTTATCACTTCTCCTTTTACCTGCTGCTTGGACAAGTCATTTCTGTTCCTCTCACCCTTAAAAATATGTTCTCTGGTAAGCTGCTCCTCCCAATTGCAATCTGATTGCACCATCATCTTTAGATTTACCAACAGCACCCTATGTAGGATGAGAGCTTATCCTATTGGAGATAAATTTACACACACTCCATGCTATTGTTCCTGCTGTTTAGCATGTCCCTTATTACATAGTAAAAAAACAAAACGGAAACAAGTACATATAGTTCAACCAGTTTAAAAAAGAAAACCTCTATATACACAACCGTTTGCCCACAGTTTAATCAGAGGAAAGCAAAAAAAGAAAACAATAAACATGATCCAATTTGATCACCCAAGAAGCAATCTTCTGTTCCCTGGATCAACTACCCCCGATGTTCTCACCTCTACATGTTAGTATCCATTTATATTTTATGCATTTAGGAATGCATCCAGCTTTTCGTTTCTTTTTTTTTTTTTTTTTTTAAACGAGCTGCCCAGAAACAGTTCCTGAGGGAATCTATTTAACATTCTAGTTCAACCAATAAAAAGGGGGAAAAAATATCATACAATCCCATATACACAATCCTTCACCCACAGTTGTAACAGATGAAAGCAAAAAACCCCAGCAAAACATGATACAATTTGCTACTGCAGGGGAAAAAAAATCCTTCCTGATCCCCGACAGGCAAATTGGAATTTCCCTGGATCAACGTTACCTATAAATGTTAGCACCCAGTTATATTATGTAGGGCTGCAACTAACGATTATATTCATAATCAATTTAGTTGGCCAATTATTTCGATTAATCGGATAATAACTTTTTTTTTTTTTTAAAGTGTGGTGTATAATTTAGTTTAGGGGTGCACTGAATGTGTTTTTTTTTTTGTGCTGAAACTGGCTGATACCGAAGATGGCTTTTTTTTATGTATTAAACAAAAAAAAAATATTTGCTATGTAGAATTTTATTATGTTTGTTATATTATTCATATAAACTTAATCATTAATTTTATGAATAAAAAGAATAGTACAATACAGTAATCTAAATAATAAGTGCTTAAAAAAAAACAACCCACACAAATTGGACAGTGGACAAAGAAGATAATCAAAATAAAAAATTATAATAAATAAAAGTAACTACAGCATATCCCTCAGTGCAGACTGCAGTACATTGCACCATAACAAAATAAAATAAAAACAAAACAGGCATAAACTAATAAATTCATAATACTAAGTCTAAGAAGACTTTTTAATTTCATTAATTTTCAACTTAAATCAGAACTTGTAATTCAGTTCTCTCTCCCTAAGGTGTCAGTGGCTGCATGTGCGATTGTAGCTGCGGGTTGCATTCCAGCCCCTGGGTATGGGCGGAGACTTCCCGCAATACAGACTAGTCTACAGTCTGGTCTACAGCAGCGGTGCTCGGCCAGTCACAGCAAGCTATGTAGACTAGTCTGTTTCTGGAGGTCTCTGCCCATACCCGGAACACAGTGCAGTATAGTGTGTGTATAGTAACATTCAATTTTGCACACGCAGCGGGCTGACAGCTTAGAGGGAGACATTGAGTTTCAGTTTGGCCCAACAACAACAAACTATGTATGACTATAAAGAACAACTAAACATAACAGAAATATGGCAGAAGGCAGTTTTACCGTTTCACAGTTTCTGTAAATATAAGTTTAACATATGCTAATGCTACAATTAAAAAAAAAAAAAAATTATTTTCAACTTGAGAATTAGTAATTTTTTCCCCCCCTAAGTTCTCTCCCTAAGGTGCCAGTGGCTGCATGTGTGGAAAAAAAGTGTATATATGTAGCTGCGAGTTACATACATAGTCATACAATAGACCGCACTGTGTTCCGGCCCCCAGCTATGGGCCAAGACTTCCCAGAACACAGACTAGTCTACAGCAGCGGTGCTCAGCCGATCACAGCAAGCAATGTAGACTAGTCTGTGTTTCTGGAAGTCTCTGCTCATACCTGGAACACTGTGCGGTATAGTGCATAGTACTGGAGTATGTAGACAGCCACAGATACAGAGCATACAGTTTTGCACATGCAGCGGGCTGACAGCTTATGGAGAGACCTAGTTTGGCCCAACAGCAACAAACTATGTATGTGTACAGTAGTTTAAAAACTGGAGCTCTCTCTTAAATTGAAGAAGTGCAAAAAACTGTAGAACTACTACAATGAACAACCAACAAATGGCACAACTAGACAATTGGCACATACTAGGTAGTCAGTCATACTATGTTGTATGTTCCAATTGTCACGTAGCACAGTCCAATACCAATTAATTTACGATGTTCAACATGGTAAATGGTCTATGCTATGGATTTATAAATCTATTTCAGTAAAAGTGGCAGATTTAAGAACGAAAGTTGTTCAGCTTTCTCTCAGGCGAGACGGTTTCTCGTCTCATCAATAATATGAGATGCTAGACTGAATAGTCTCTCACTCTCTGTACTGGTGCTTGAAGCAGTTAAATATCTGCGTCCAGTCTATGAAAGCAAAGGAAAACGTTGTTTGTTGATGCGTCAGTACTCAAGGGGATTGTCTATTCTGGCGATAGGGTGTTCAGCTAAATAAATATCCAGCTGTTGGGTAGCTGCACTTGTTGTGGCACTGCTATAGACTGGGGTGCATTCATGTAAAATCTCTTCAAACATATCAGATATGGAGGGAGTGTGTTCCTCTTTACTTGTATACAACCGTTTCTTCTCACTTTTCTCTGTGCTACACCTCTAAACTTCTTGACCAGATGCTTCCACCACCTCCATTTGTGCCTGTATCATTTCCCGTGCACGCTGATTTTTCTCCACATTAAAATAATGCTCTTTAAATTGAGGATCTAGAACTGTTGCAATGCAGTACAGAGGTTTGGACTCTGTATCTCTTTTCCTAGCAGACGCTTCAGTGCAGCAATCAAGGGAATAATTTCAGCAATGGAAGCATTAGCTGTGCTTATTTCTTTTGTTAACTGTTCAAATGGAGATGGAAGAGACAAACTATTTTCAACTAACATCCACTGATGTGCACTCGGTGTTGCCGGAAGCGCGTAATCTGCAATGTATGCAGCTAAAACACGCTTTTGTTCAAAAAGACTTTGCAGCATATAGAAGGTGCTGTTCCAACGAGTGGCTACATCTTGTTTCGGTGGCATTCCAAACTGTATCTGTAAAGCTTATAATCTGGAATAAGCAAGCGGAGAATGCTTAAAGTGACCCACAATTTTTCTTCCTTTTGATACGATATCAGATATGGTGCGCTGACTCGGCAATCCTTCATTCACAACCAATTGTAGTGTGTGCGCCATACACTGTATGCTTTTAAAGTGGTGTTGCCACCAAAAAAAAAAAATAGCTTAAAATTCATTAAAAAAAGAAATAAAAATAATTGGAAACATTTTTTTTTACTCACCTCTAAATGCCTGTTGCTAGGGGGTCCCTCATAGTCTGCCTTCTTCAATGCCCGGGCTGGTGACATCACTTCCCCTTGCACCGCACATTTATCAGGGACCTGTCACGTGTCCCAGATGACTGTGCGGTGCATCACGGTGCCCTGCGCCGCTCGCGCATGTGCAGTGAGTGCCCAGCTGTGAAGCCACAGCCGGATGCCCACAGTAAGAATGGCAGCGCCGCGAGCGGGGCGGGGAACGAGGGGAGGGGGGCTTCGTTCCCCCGCATCACTGCACCCTGGGACAGGTAGGTGTCCGATTTTATTATAAGTCGGCTGCTGCAGTAATTGTAGCTGCTGACTTTTAAATTGCTGTCTTGTCAGGGTAGTATAACTTGTACTACGCTGACAAAGGGACAAATTCAATGACAATAAGCGGGTGAATTTTATTAAATTTATAGTATACTACAGAATACTACAGCATTTTCATAGCACTGATCAATGTAATAATGTCACTGGCCAACAAAAAGTGTCATTTGGGGTCAGATTTGTCTGCAGCAATGACGCAGTCCCGCTAAAAAAAATCAGATCGCTGCCATTACCAATAAAAACAATAAAAATAAAAGCACCTAAATCTATCACAAAGTTCGTAGACGTGATAGCTTTTGTGCAAACCAATCAATATATACGTCTATTGTGATATTAAAAAAAAAAAAAAAATGTAGTAGAATATATATCGGCCTAAACTGATGAATACATTTTTGTTTTTTTTATAGATTTTTTAATTTTTTGTTTTTGGATATGTATTTTATAGCAGAACGTTTAAAAAATGTTTTTTTTTCCAATAGTTTTATTTGGTTTATGGCGCAAAAAATAAAAAAACGCAGAGCTGATCAAATACCACCAAATGAAAGCTCTATTTGTGGGGAAAAAAAGGACTTAAATTTTGTTTGGGTACAGTGTCACAAGACTGCGCAATTGTCCATTAAAACAACGCAGTGCCGTATCGCAAAAAAATGGCCCGGTCATTAAGGGGGCAAATCGTTCTGGGGCTGAAGTGTTACATGCTTTTCTGCAGCTTCTCCATTGAAGTATATTGAACCAAAAAAAACACTGTTTTGCATTGAAATAAGTCCTTGACCCTTTCCAAATAAAAAAAGCATAGATGTGAACGTGTCCCATAGGAAACCATGTTAAATGAACTGCAGTGCGTTTCTGCAAAAAGCACCAAAAAAGGCAGAGGTGTGAACCAGATCTAAGACGTTTAGTAGCAGCATGCTTTTTTGTCATAATGGGGTTAAACTAAAATTAGCCCTTTATAGTACAAAAAGCAGCTAATCGCTAATATAAGGGGTTCATTTATACTGTGAAACAGTGAAAGTAATTATATATTACTTATATCATATATATGAGTACACCCAGAAGTAGGATATATGGACATTTTAACTAGGAGTCAGACATGAAGCTATATGAAGGGTGATATAAATCTTTTTTTATTTTAAAGTAGTACTAAAAGCTGAGACTTTTTATTTTTTTATGGATTTAATTATTTTAAATATAATGCACAATACTGGTAAAAGTTGACTTTAAATGTTATTGTAATGCCTTTTATATTACCTCCAGTCTATCAGCCGTCACCTTCTCTGGGTTCAGATGCTGATCTTCCCTGCACAGAGTCTTTAACCACTTAAGGACCGCTGCATGTAGATATACGTCGGCAGAATGGCATGTACGGGCACAAGCACGTACCCGCTGTCTGCGGCGGTCCGTTTCGCTTCAGGAGCGATCCGGGATGGCCGTTGGTTTCTGGCCATTCCCTCTTGATCGCTCCTGGCGAATGAGAAACTTCCCCTGCCTGTGTAGTGTAAACACAGGCAGGGAGGAAGTGATGTCACTCTCCTCGGGGGGGTCTTTTTGACCGGACTGCGAGGAGAACACATAGTAAGCGCACCAATCACTACACTGACACGTAGGTACACAATAGGCACACAAATCACCCCCCCCCCCAGTCACAGTGTCACTGATTGCAGTGATCATTTATTTACTGATCACTGCATTTAGTGTCAGTTGTGTAAAAACTGTCAGGGCAGTTAGTGTTAGGTCCAGGGTAGCTCCCAATAAAGGATAGCCAGTTAGTTATTTAGGTTCCCCGTCAGGTTTTTATATAGCGTCCGGGACCCCCATATACTACCTAATAAAGGTTTTAACCCCCTGATTGCCCCTAGTTAACCCTTTCACCCCCTTTTGCCACTGTCACTAAGCGATCGTTTTTCTGATCGCTGCATTAGTGTCACTGGTGCCGCTAGGTAGCTAGTTATTTTTTATGTTTACCGCCAGGTTTTTATAGTGTTAGGTACCCCCATATACTACCTAATAAAATTTTTAACCCCCTGATTGCCCCTAGAGTTGACCCTTTCACCAGCGATCACCGTATAAGTGTCACTGGTGACGCTGGTTAGCCAGTTAGTTATTTAGGTTCCCCGTCAGGTTTTTATATACCGTCAGAGGCCCCCATATACTACCTAATAAAGATTTTAACCCCCTGATTGCCCCTAGTTAACCCTTTCACCAGTGATCACGTATAAGTGTTACGAGTGGCTCTGGTTAGTTTGCTTTTTATAGCATCAGGGCACCCACCATTTATTACCCAATAAAGGTTTAACCCCCTGATCACCCGGCGGGTGATATTAATTAGGTTTTAGGGTCAGGGTCTGCATCGCCCCAGGCAGCGCTGGGTTAGTGCCAGTACTGCTAACACCCAAGCGCAAAGCATGCACCTCCCGTAGTGGTATAGTATCTGAACAGATCTATACTAGCGTCCCCAGCAGTTTAGGGTTCCAGAAAAACGCATTGTTAGCGGGATCAGCCCAGATACCTGCTAGCACCTGCGGTTTGCCCATCCGCCCAGCCCACCCAAGTGCAGTATCGATCGATCACTGTCACTTACAAAACACTAAACGCATAACTGCAGCGATCGCAGAGTCAGGCCTGATCCCTGCGATCGCTAACAGTTTTTTTTTTGGTAGCGTTTTATATTTAAATCCTGAAGGCGGTGCTTGGTTTTCGGGGTTCTGCACGCGGCTAGGCTCCCAAAAAGTCCCCCACATGTGGTATCCCTGTACTCAGGAGAAGCAGCAGAATGTATTCTGGGGTGTAATTTGACTTATGCCCATAGCATGTGTGAGCAATATATCATTTAGTGACCACTTTGTGCAAAAAAAAAAAAAAAAAAAAGTTTGTAATATTCCTGCAACTTGTGGCAAAATATAAAATATTTCATGGACTCAATATGCCTCTCAGTAAATAGCTTGGGGTGTCTACTTTGCAAAATGGGGTCATTTGGGGGGGCTTTGTGCTATTTTGGCATTTTATGGCCTTCTAAACTGTGATGGGTAGTGAGGAGTGAAATCAAAAATGTGCACCCTTAGAAATCCCGAAGGCAGTAATTGGTTTTCGGGGTGCCGTACGCGGCTAGACTCCCAAAAAGTCCCACATATGTGGTATCCTCGTACTCAGGAGAAGCAGCAGAATATATTTTGGGGTGCAATTCCACATATAACTATGGCATGTGTGAGCAATATATCATTTAGTGACAACTTTTTGTAAACTTTTTTTTTTGTCATTATTCAATCACTTAAATATTCAATGGGCTCAACATGCAACTCAGCAATTTTCTTGGGGTGTCTACTTTCCAAAATGGGGTCATTTGGGGGTGGGGGGGTTTGTACTGCCCTGCCATTTTAGCACCTCAAGAAATGAGATAGGCAGTCATAAATTAAAAGCTGTGTAAATTCCAGAAAATGTACTCTAGTTTGTAGACGCTATAACTTTTGCGCAAACCAATAAATATACGCTTATTGACATTTTTTTTTTACTAAAGACATGTGGCTGAATACATTTTTGCCTAAATGTATGACTAAAATTGAGTTTATTCGATTTTTCTTATGACAAAAAGTAGAAAATATATTTTTTTCGAAATTTTCAGTCTTTTTCCTTTTTATATCGTAAAAAATAAAAATCGCAGAGGCAATCAAATACCATCAAAAGAAAGCTCTATTTGTGGGAAGAAATGGACGCAAATTTCGTTTGGGTAGAACATTGCATGACTGTGCAATTACCAGTTAAAGCAGTGCAGTGCGAAATTGTAAAAAGACCTCTGGTCCTTAGGCTGACAATTGGTCCGGGGCTTAAGTGGTTAAAGTCTTCTTTTTTTTTTTTTTTTTTCTTTAAACCACAAACATGTTATACTTGCTTGGTGTAATGGTTTTGCACAGAGCAGCTCTGATTCTCTTCTAGGGATCCCCACCGACGCTTCTGGCTCCTCCTACCTTTAGAGTTGACTTCCTTTTCTAGTCCCATCATAACTCATCACATTCAAAATGAACGGACTTTAGTCCTTGTGTGGGCAAGTCAGTTCATTTGGAAATCCGGTGGACATAGTTTGCCAGAAAGTCCGGTCATGTGTGGGCAAGTCCGTTCGTTCAGTAAGTCCGTCAGACCCTAGTTTGCTGGAAAGTCCGGTAGTATGTACACGGCATAAGCCTTTAAAATTAGCACTTTTGATTATTCATGTTTGTATCCCATAGACTTTAACGGTGTTCGTGTGTTCTGTCAAATTTTTTTTGCCTGGTATATTCTGATGTGAACTGAACCGGTGGGTGTTTGGCTCATTCCTACTTGCAACAGCTTCTGAGTTTTCAGTCTGTATTTGAGCTAGGAAGACCATTAGATTGCTTCTACCAACAAACTTCTGTTATTGCTACATCATTTTTATTTTTGTATCGTCTTTTTTATTTTTAGGGTGGAAAAGGAAGAATTGGAGTTGTTATATCATCGTATATGCACTTTACTGATGTTTCTCTAGGGTGAGTTAAGAAATATTTTTATATGACTGATGTGAAACTGCAAATAAAATTATTATGGAATTACCTGGCTTCCCTTTTTATATCTTCTCATAAAATCAGAACTAACCTCTCTCAATCAACATTAACTATTTTCAGTCTGTATGCTGCTAGCATTAGTAAATTATATTTACTGTGTGTTTTTAAACTTGTGTTTTTTTTTTCTCACTTTTTGGTTTCTGACCTCAGCCAAAAATGATCTCCTACATCCCAGGTGTCTCAATGGGCATTTTTTTTTCTTTCATCAGAAGGAGCAATGTATAGAGCATTCTCGTGCAATTCGTGTGAACCAGCCCTGTGTCCTGGAGCCCAGTGCTGGAACAAATTCTTGACTCCACTAACTTGCCTGGCATGGGCCACTAGCTTGGTCACCAGGGGCAATTGCAGTTGGAGTGATTTGGGGGGGGGGGATGGGGAGGGAAGGATATGTGCTAGTGGGCTGAAGGAGGGGTGGGCTTCATATCCAATTATCCAACCAACCCCCTTCTAAAACAAGTCCCCTTCCCTCTCAAGGTGCCCCCTAGCACATCACCCCCCCCCCCCCCCCAATCACTCCAAGTGATCTTTGTAAACCTGTTCCCCTCACCCCCTTCCCCATGTCCTTCTCCCAGCAAGTTGCATGTATGGTATATTATTTACAGACCTCAACAGTGTGGATCAGGCTGGGTGGTGTGCCTCTTCCTTCTGTCTGTGCACAGGAACACATCACAGCAGGAGATATGTGCACGCAGCATGCGGGACTTCAAGCAAATATAGTGCGCACTGGGGCCTTGGCCCAGAAAAGATGGTCGCTACGGGTGCACGTTGCAGCAAGTGGTGGGACTGACTGGTCAGTCCGCCCCTGGACTGAGATCATCCAGGAGATGTTGAAGTTAAGACGAGGTGATTTCTGTGGTCCTCCTTTGCCTTAGTAAAAAATACAACTAAAAACAAATGGAGAGCCCTAATCGGGATTTGGTGCTGCTGCAGTACAGAAAGAACTGGTTTCAGCTTCCAGCACCTTGTGATTGTTTAGAGATACATGTTTGTTTAACTTTAGCATACAGGTGACATTACTAGTACACACCTTTTGGGCTTAAGGTCATGAGCTACAACTAAGAGCGCTAAGAAAGTTTGGGCAAAGGGCATCTGCCATGGTTAATAAGGACCAATAGATAAACAAATGTTCCTTGACTGGGCTATAAACAGACAGATTGAGGAAATATTCTCAGATGTCTGTGGGCATATGTAAATCTTGTTATGTGTACATCTGGCTTTGAATTCCTACATAAATATTTTTTTAACTTAGTGTGCTACTCTTTGTATGGCTATTGTCCATTGTCACTAAGCCAAAAGGTGATGGAAACTTAAACTGTTATGGTTGTTACTGGAACAGCAAGTCTTCCAGTTAGCAACACTTGCTCCAGTGGCAGTTGTGTATAAGACACTATAAAACTGTTACACTAGTTTTACCTTGTAGAGATTTCTAGTCACATCTGGTTGAGTCACAGGAACAGGAAGTAAAGGGATGTCGCCTCACAAGCCTTCAGACAGAAAAAAAAAGTATTTTCTCTTATATTCACCGACCGACACAGCTCCTCTCTTAGGCATTGGGTTGTTATGCCCTATTACTAGGAGATACTAGGCATTAGTTGTAATACAACACTCAGAACTCTTAGTTCCGCCCAGGGGGCAGTCCCTTGGGCAACAACGCTCCAGCCTGCCATGCAGCCATCAGTTTTATTTTGCCTAGTGAAGGAGAAGGACCTAGGAACCCTGCGTGCCCATCGGTCCATGTTTTATTTTTTTTCTGCAAGAAGCATGACTTTTTTCGCAAGATGATTTATCCTGTGATCTGCTATCAACAGCCGGCTGTGTAACAGGCTGGATACTTTTATCCTTGTAGTCTCCCCAGCCCGGCCATCGAGCGTGTGCAGGCTGCAGTTACGCGCTAGGCAGGCCACAATGAAACCTCAGCTCCAGAGGTGGTCGGTGAGCTTTTATGCTCCGGGGCATACATATGACCAGGCTACTGATGTCTGCTTCACAGTATGCCGGGCCAGCAGACACCCTGTACTGATCAGTGAGTGGGTCTGTGATGGAATGTCTTCAGGACTGGTAAGTACAGCTCTCCCTGCCTCGACGGGGCTGGGCATTCCCTGGGAGGTTGATTCGGGGGACCCTCACCTCCCTCTCTTTTCTCCCTGTCTTTCCTCTCCCCCTTCCCTGTGGGGGGTGCTGCATGTGGCTGCTGAGCGGTGTGTGCTATGCAGGGGCTCTCTGGGAGGTGGCTCTCACCTGGGGGGGGGGGGGGGGGGTTGTGCTGGCTAGCTGTGTCCTGGGTCCTGTTTTGCATGCCCTGGAAAGGTGTCTGTGAGGCCATGCTGATGTCCTGGTCAGCGGTGTGCTCACCACCGTTGATTTCTACCTGTTCTTTATGGAGCTGTTTTCAGTTGCCATTTTAGGTGTTGGCAAGTCAACATGGTCTCCTGGGCTTCAACGGCCATTTTCCTGGTGATTTCCTATTCAGAACACCGGCGGCCATTTTCTTGTTGCCTGAACATGTTTTTTGAGTGTTCTCTAGTGGCAGCATGTGCTCTTGTGCCCTCACAGCCATTTTCCCTGTGTTTTATGCCCTCATGCTGGGCGGCCATTTTCTTGAAGCCTGGGCACACTTCAGAGTGTTTTTTTTGCCATTTACAGCTGCACCTGGGAGCCAACAGGGACTACAGGCACTACCCGCTGAATAGCGCGGAACTCCTCAGGGTGTCGAGTCCGGCGGGAAAGAGCCCCTCAGCCAGCGGCAGTAAGGAGGGTGGGACTGTCTCTGTCCTAATTCCCCTTCGGGTGGCAGACAGGGTAGGGTCAGCATGGCTTCAGAAACTGGTGTTTCTTCCCCCGAAATCCAGGCAATTGCAACCAGATCGCCTGTGGACTGCGCAGTGCCTATGGACACCCTGTCGGCGGTCCTCAATTTGTTCTTTGCGAAGATGGAGGTGGCATGTGGGAAAAAAGGGTGCAAAAAAGTGCCCCCTGCGCCCCCCCCCCCCGTCCTCTGGGGAGAGCTCTGATGCAGACTCGGGTCCTGCTCAGGCTGGTGACCCCAGCTCTGTCTTGTCAGATGATGCTGACCAGGACCGTTCGGACAGTGTGGCTGAGTCCCCGTCCCGGTCTGTGCACGACAAAGCGCTTGTTGGAGCACTTATCACAGCCGTGTGTGATACCCTGAAGATTCAGGAGCCAGCAGATCCCTCTACTGATGTAGTGGTCCCCTTTGGGTCCCGCAAGCCAGCACGTTTACCTAAGGTGTTCCCATATCTGACTTATTTTGACAAGGAATGGGGTTGCCCACAACTGACCTTTTCGGTCCCCAAATCCACGGCAGTGCGTTACCCTTTTGAGGAAAGCCTTCTCAAGAAGTGGTTGGCTCCTCCGGTCGTGGACCCCCCAGTATTCAGGTTAAATAAAGAAACCACAATACCGGTAGAGGGGACTCCAGTATTTAAGGATCCCACTGACAGGAAGGCCGAGGCAGTGGCGCGTTCCTTGCTTACGGTTGTGGGGTCTACCGTGCAATCAGTACTGGCGTCCGCACTTGTGTCGCAGACACTGAGTGGGCAAAACTGTTGCACCACGAATTGGGAGAGCAACAGTCTGTGTGTGTGTGGAACTAGCAGACCAACTAGTTCAAGGCCTTAAGTACGTTAGTGATGCAGCCCTGGATACTCTTCCGCTGTTATCCAGGGCTTCAGTGTCAGCAGTGGTGCTGAGGTGCCTGATTTGGTTAAAATGCTGGTCTGCTGACCAGGCATCCAAAAAAGCCCTGACGGATCTTCCCTTCCTTGGCAACCGGCTCTTTGGAGCCTCTTTGGATGACATTATTAAGAATGCCACAGGTGGTAAGAGTACCCTACTCTCACAGGCCAGGAAGGCTAAGGAGCCAGGCCGTAGGCAACGGCCCTAATTTTCCGCTCACAAATGGCTTTTTTGTCCGTCCGGAGCTTTGGCTAAATGTCCCCATCCCAACAGGACGACCAGGGAAGGACAGAAATGTCCCTGGAACTGCAAGCCTGCTACCGCATGAATGTTTGCCTCCACCCATGTCTCGGGTGGGGGGTCGCCTTCGGGAGTTTGCAGCCCGGTGGTCCTCTTGACTATCCGACCACTGGGTCTGCGATCTGATTTCCTCCGGTTACAAGAGTTTCTCTCTTGGCTGCCAAACAGATTCTTCCCCTCCAGCATACCCATATCCCCAGCTCACCGGGAGGCCCTCTTGGGGCAGCAAGGGACCTGCTGAGTCGCGAGGTGGTTGTACCGGTTCCGGAATCGGAACGTTACCTGGGATCCTACTCAAATCTGTTTGGACGTACCCCTTCCTTCTTGAGAACTACAATCTTGGACCTAAAAGCCCTCAATCACTTTGTGAAAGTGCAGAGGTTTAGAATGGAATCCGTTCGCTCAGTAGTCACTGCATGCCATCAAGGGGACTCCCTGGCGTCTTTAGACATCTAGGATGCGTACATGCACATACCCATATGCCTTCGGCATCAAAAGTTTCTGTGATTTGCAGTCGGAGAAGCCCACTACCAGTTTGTGGCTCTCCCTTTTGGTCTGGCATCAGCCCCCTGAGTCTTTACCAAGGTATTGGCTCCAGTTTTGGTGTTGCTGCGGCAAGGTGGGATTGCGATCATGGGGTACCTAGACTCTCTCCTCCTGAGGGCACCTTCTGCCTCAGAATTAGAGGAGGATGTGGCGATCTCCATGCAGACCCTGCAAGAATTTGGGTGGCTGTTGAACCTCAAAAAGTCGGTGTTTGTACCGACCCAGCGTCTGGAGCACTTGGGCTTGCTGCTGGACTCCAGGGAAGCGAGAGTGTTTCTCCCTTCAGACAAACTGCGGACTCTCAGATCTGCAGTAAAACTGCTGATGAACCGCAAGTGGTCGTTGCTGCGCTTCTGCATGTGAGTACTGGGGCTCATGGTAGCCTCCTTCGAGGCAGTACCATATGCCCAGTTCCACACCAAAGTCCTGCAGAAGGAGATTTTGACAAAATGGGACAAATCTCAGTTGTCCCTGGATCGACAAATCCAGGTGAGCCAGTGAGTCAGAGATTCACTGATCTGGTGGCTGAGGTCCCCGGTGATTCAGTCCGGGAAGTTGTTCCTACCTCTGAAGTGGACAGTGATCACTACGGAGTGATGGGGGTTCAGTCGTCTCAGGGCGAGGAATCCAAGTTGCCGATAGATCTGCTGGAGCTAGGAGCCATCAGGCTGTACCTCTCCACATGGTCGATGAGACTTAAGAGGTGTTCCGATCAGGATCCAGTCAGACAACACCACGACTGTGGCATACGTCAATCACCAAGGAGGAACAGGAAGCTCAGCTGCCGCACGGGTGGTTGCTCACATACATCGGTGGGCAGAGCGGCACATAGCGGCCCTGTCGGCCATTTACATCCCGGGAATGGAGAACTGGCAGGCAGACTATCTAAGTAGCCAGATGCTGGACCCAGGAGAATTGGAAGGTGCCGAGATTCGTGTCCAGGACGAGATCCGTGGACAGACGCGTCAGATGTGCTGGTGGCTCAGTGGGATCAGTACCAGCTGATCTATGCCTTTCCTCCACTAAAACTGTTACCACGTCTGCTTCGCAGAGTGGAAGTCGAGGGGATCCCAGTAATACTGATTGCCCCAGCTTGGCCTCAACGTCCTTGGTATGCAGACCTAGTGTTCCTGGTGGCGGACGCCCCATGGCAACTGCCGTTGCGAGAGGACGTCCTGTCTCAAGGTCTGATTCTCCATCCTGCTTTACCATTGCTGGCTTTAATGGCATGGCTATTGAGAGCCAGGTTTTGAGGAACCAGAGTCTATTGGACTCGGTGATCTCAACTATGTCGTGGGCGTGGAAATCTTCTTCTAGGAAGATATATCATCGTATCTGGAAGGCCTACATCTCCATGTGTGAGCAGAAAGGATGGCATCTGCATTCCTTTTCCATATCCAGGAGCCTGCTGTTTCTTCAGCAAGGAGTAGACCAGAAATTGGCGTTAAAGTTGTTGTAAACCCTTACAAACCACTTTGCCCTACAGGTAAGCCTAGATTAAGGCTTACCTGTAGGTCCAAGTAATATCTCCTAAACCTACACGTTTTAGGAAATATTTGCCAAAAGGCAAATATGACAGGCATGCGGCGTCATCGCGGCTCAGTCTAATGACATCGCCGGAGCAGCGAGACCCTCCAAGAAGATGGAGGCTCCGTACACAAGGGGACAGCGGTGACTTCACTGGCTCCTGTGTCAGGTAAATGACACATAATGGACTACTATGTGATGCATAGTAGTCCATTAAGCTTTACCTTTGCAGGGAATCAAAGAGGACATAAACCCATCAGGGTTTACTTCCTCATTAAGTGGCAAATTTCAGCCTTGGTTGTCGTTTTTTTCAGCAACCCCTGGCGTCTCGCTCATTATTGAGTACCATTGTTCAGGGGGTGTGACATGTAGTCCCTCCGGTGCGTCCCCCATTATAACCCCCCAAAATTACCCCATTTTGGAAAGTAGACAGTCCAAGGAAATTGCAGAGAGGCATGTTGAGCCCATTGAATATTTTTTTGTCCCAAGTGGTTGTAAAAAAAAAATACATTTTTTTGTCCTTATTCAAAAAGTTGTCACTAAATGATATATTGCTCACCCATGCCATGGGCATATGTGGAATTACACCCCAAAATACATTTTGCTGCTTCTCCTGTGTACGGGGATACCACATGTGTGGGACTTTTTGGGAGCCTAGCTGTGTACGTTGCCCCAAACCCAAGCACCACCTTCAGGATTTCTAAGGGCGTTCATTTTTTATTTCACTCCTCACTACCTATTGCAGTTTTGAAGGCCATAAAATGCCAAGATGGCACAAACCCCCCCCCCCCCCAAATGACCCCATTTTGGAAAGTAGACACCCCAAGCTATTTGCTGAGAGGCATGTCGAGTCCATGGAATAGTTTATACTTTGCCACAAGTTGCAGGAATATTACAAACTTTTTTTTTTTTGCACAAAGTTGTCACTGAATGATTTATTGCTCAAACATGCCATGTACATATGTGGAAATACACCCCAAAATACATTCTGCTGCTTCTCCCGAGTACAAGGATACCACATGTGTTGGGACTTTTTGGGAGTCCAGCCGTGTACTGGTCCCCCGAAAACCAAGCACCGCCTTTAGGATTTCTAAGGCACTACCTATCACAGTTTTGAAGGCCATAAAATGCTAAGATAGCACAAAACCCTCTGGGCATTCCATGGCTTCAGAAACTGTGATAGGTGGTGAGTGTACACCCTTAGAAAGCCCAAAGGTGGTGCTTTGTTTTCAGGGTCCCGTACATGGCTAGGCTCCCAAAAAGTCTCATACATGTGGTATTCCCCGTACGCGGGAGAAGCAACAGAATGCATTTTGGAGTGTACGTTCACATATGCCTATGGCACGTTTGAGCAATATATCAGTGACAACTTTGTGCAAAAAAAAATGTGTTTTTCCCACAACTTGTGTCAAAATATAAAATAGTCCATGGACTCGACATGCCTCTCAGCAATAAGCTTGGGGTGCTTACTTTCCAAAATGGGGACATGGGGGGGTTGGAACCGTCCTGGCATATAATTTTTTTTTTTTTTTTTACTTTTCAAAATGTTCCTTTTATTTAGACATCTAATCCAAACATGATACAACATTTGTCCAGAATGGACCAAGTCAAAACATACAGTACAGGTGACTTTTGTATAGAGGGTAATTGGTATAATAAAGATACAACAGTGAAACCCCACTATTGTAGGAGATTCTTCCTGTTCTCAAAGGTCAGGAGGGCCTGGACCGATGCAACATCCCTGTATTTGATTTTTTAACCAGATATCAACTGCCACCTATGCTGTCCATGGCTGCCATACTTTATTGAACTTCTTGGGGCAGTTTATGTTTAGGTACGTTAGCTTGTAAAGAGGAAGCATGCACAACATTTATAAGCTTGTGTCACACATCACCCACTCTTCTAACCACTTGAAGACAAAGGTCTTTCTGACACTTTTTTATATATATAATTATATATATAATTTTTTATTTTTTTTTTTAAAGCAAAGGCCCTACAGATAAAAATGGTGGGTGTTTCATTTTTTTTTTTTCACACAGTATTTTCGCAGCGATTTTTCAAACACATTTTTTTTTGGGAAAAAACACACTTTTTAAAATTTTAATGCACTAAAACACACTATATTGCCCACATGTTTAATGAAATAAAAAAAGATGATCTTAGGCCAAGTAGATGGATATCAAACCCGACATGCTTTAAAATTGCGCACAAACGTGCAGCAGCGACAAACTACATACATTTTTAAAAGCCCATACAGGATACCACTTTAGATTTACAGAGGAGGTCTACTGCTAAAATGACTGCCCTCTATCTGACCTTCGTGGTGATATCTCACATGCATGGTGCAATTGCTGTTTACATTTGACGCCAGACAGACACTTGCGTTGCTTTTGCGGGGGGGGGGGGGGGGCAGGGGTGCTATTTTTCTTTTTTTAATTTTATTTTTTGTGGATTTTTTCATTTATTTTTAAACTGTTCCTTTCATGTTTTTTTTATCATGTTTATTGTTATCTCAGGGAATGTAAATATCCCCTATGATAGCAATAGGTAGTGACAGATACTCTTTTTTTGAAAAAATTGGGGTCTATTAGACCCTATATCTCTTCCCTACCCTCAAAGCATCTGACCACACCAAGATCGGTGTTATAAAATGCTTTCGCAATATCCTAATGGCGCTGTTTATATCCGGCGACATCGAAGTCATGAAATGCTCGTAACTTCTGGTTTCTTAGGCCATAGAGATGATTGGAGCCGTTCTGGTCTCTGATCAGCTCTATGGTCAGCTGGAGGAACCACCAAATGCATTCTCAGGTTCCCTGTTGGGACAGGAGAGCCAGAGAAAACCATGGAAGACAGTGGGGGGTGAGACCACATTCCCTCCCACTGCTTGTAAAAGCAGTCTAGAGGCTAATTAGCCACTAGGATTGCTTTTACATAATAGCCGAATGCTGTCTGAAAAGAATAATACCAAGATGATACCTAAACCCACAGGCATCATTCTGGTATAACCACTCAAAGTCCAGCAACATACCAGTACGTTGCTGGTCCTTGTTGGGCATATATTGTAAATTTTTTTTTTTTTTCAAGCAGCCTGTGATCTGAACGAAAAAAGGATTGATTGGTGGGTATGCCCACCATTAGAATATCTCTCTTCATCCACCCACTTCTAATGATGGGCATACATTATTATTATTATTATACAGGTTTTATATAGCGCCAACAGTTTGCGCAACGCTTTACAACATGAGGGCAGACATTAGTTACATTACAATTTGGTACAAGAGGAATCAGAGGGCCCTGCTCGTTAGACAATCGATGCATGCACCATTTTGTTTTTAACTGTGGTGGTGAAATTGTCTCCTACAGAGCTGGAGTCACGGCTTTATGTATCATGGGAGCAAACGCAGTTGCTGTCAAGATAAATAAATCCGTGCTGCAGCTGAATGGCGTACCCGCTAAGCAAATGATGGTTAACACTGAAAGAAAGTAACATTACAGTAAAACAATAAGACATATCATACCTGCAAAGCAAATACCAAAAAAAAGTAAAAAATAAAACATTTTTTAGTGCAACCTTTGCCTAAAATGTATATAATGCAAACCATGGGGGCACCTGCCCCAAAAGTTAGGAGCAAATCGCTCCTCCACCCCTGCTGCCCCCATGCTTCGGCATATATGCTCTCTTTTTTTATTTTTAACTGTGGTGAAATCGCCTCCTATAGCGCTGGAGTCACGGCTTTATGTATTGTGGGAGCAAACGCTATTGCCGTCAAGATAAATAAATCTGTGCTGCAGCTGAATGGCGTACCTGAAAACAAAAAAAATGGTTAACAATAAAACATTGCAAAATAGAATACAGTAGAAAAGAGAAGAACAATAGCGAGAACAATAAAACGACAATTATTTTTGTTTTTTTATTTTTTTATTTTAACTTTTTAATTTACACTTTTATTTGTAACTGTAACGGTTCGGTTCCAGGTTCGGGTCTCTCAAAATGCAATGGCATCTTGGGAGACCCTGTGGAAGTGTGTCCTAGTCTGTGCAAAGCTGTACCCTATGCTAAAACTGCACTAGTGTATGGTAGCTTTCCAAACGTTCACCAATGCAAAGACCAGGACAGGAGGGACAAAAATAGCGGGTGTCGCGCCTATATCCGCGCTTTCTACAGACACAACATTTTCTTTGGGGGAGCTTTTGGGTAGGGGTACTAGTGAGGACATACGGAAAATGCCTCTCATGCAGCCGGCTTACTGAATTTGATTGGGAAGGTGAGGTGGAGCACCGTCTGGAAACAGAAGGGCTCTGACAAGCTCTTCCTGGAACTAAGGCAGGATCCAGTCCGTCCTGAAGCTCTGCATAGCACATGAGCGTTCAGCAAAGCCAATTGAAATAAGTATACAGACACTTTTGTACCAACGTCTTGCCTTATGGGCAATTGGGTACGGCACTAACAACTGGTCGTTGAAGTCCACCCCTCCCATATTTTGGTTATATTTGTGGGGTTTCTCCACAACACCAGTTGCCGTAGGAATTTGGACCGTCATGTCTGCGTGAAGGGAGGACAGAAGGAAAACATTATTATCCCTCCACTTCACAGTGAGCAAATTATTACACTTGAAGTACGCTCTCTCCCCCAGCCTAAGACCGGAATCGACAAGCCTCTGGGGTAAGCCCCGACGATTAGGTCACACTGTGCCATGTGCGCCAATCTGATGATCAAACAAGTGACTAAAAAGTGTCACGCTCATGTAATATTTATCCACGTACAAATGGTGCTCCTTTCCAAATAAGGGTGACACCAAGTCCCACACAATCTTGCCAGCGCTCCCTATGTAATCTGGGGAGTTCTCCGGTTCTGCGTGACTAGATCTTCCCTCGTAAACCTTAAAACTATATCTATAGCCTGTGGCATACATATAGTTTTCATACATCTTGACCCCATATCTGGCACGCTTGCTGGGAAGATGTGGTTTGAAAGACAAGCGGCCAGAAAATTTAATCGGGGGCTCATCAATGCAGACAACTTGATCGGGAGTAAACAAGGCTGCAAAACGTTTGTTAAAGTGGTTTACGAGGGGCTGAATTTTGTAAAGCCGATTGTATTCAGGGTCTCCATGAGAACGACAGAGTTCATTGTCGCTGAAGTACATGAACCGCAAAACCTGCTTGTATCGTGCCCTGGCCATGGAGGCAGAGAACAGGGGCATATGGCAAATTGGGTCAGCGGACCAATATGACTGCAACATATTCATTTTAACTGTCCCATGTCGAGGGATAGGCCCAGAAAGGTCTTAAATTTGGAAACCATAATTGGTTTCCAATCTCTGGTAAGGGACAACTAGGGATTAGTGGCAATTAATTGACCAGCGTATAAATTGATTTGCTCAATCTATAGAGATCTTCTGTGAAAAACAAATAAAAATCAAGTGGCATAAAATCAACTGTTTCCACCTGAATTCTGGGTTGGCCAGTGAATGGGGGAAGTACGAGTGCTGCAGAAGTGGTGGGCTCCCAATTAGAATTGGCCAGTTCTGCAGGAAGAACACTATGGGCACGACGGGCCTGTGTTTGTCTTGGTGACAGCGGGACACTACTTGTGCTTTCCAGCTTGAACTGCACTTATGGGATTTGCCACGTCACCACGTAATACTGCAGTACTGGATGTACGACCAGGGTGTACTAGGCCACTGGTGCTTGGCAGTTCACCATAAGGATGAGCGGCACAAGTATTTCTCTGCTCCATACGAGAGCCCTGCGCTTCTTGCACCTCAACAGCAGAAGATGATCGTGGTCTGGTACGACTGACCTTGGCAGAGACCACAACTCAGTCGTCATAGCTATCTGTCATGGAGCCGCTGTTGTCTACAGGATCGTATTCTGAGTTTGAATCTGACAGATGAGTAACTTCCTCTTCACTATCTGTCATGCTCAGAAATGTGTTGGCCTCTTCACTAGTGTACCTTCGATTTGCCATTTTGGGCTCCAAATTTACTGGTACACTAGTGAGACTCGCAGGAAAAAAAAAGCTCCTAGGCAACTTTATCAAACGCTACCAAAAAAACTGTTAGCGATCACAGGGATCAGGTCTGACTCTGCAAATGCTACAGTTATCTGTTTAGTGTTTTGTAGGCGACGGTGATCTAACGATACTGCACTTGGGTGGGCTGGGCGGAGGGGCCGAACTCAGGTGCTAGCAGGTATCTGGGCTGATCCCGCTAACACTGCGTTTTTGGGAACCCTAAATTGCTGGGGATGCTAGTATTGATCTAATCGGAATTAGATATTGATCCGTTCAGATACTATACCACTAGCGGGAGGTGTATGCTGTGCGCGTGGGTGTTAGCGCTGCTGGCACTATTCTGACGCTGCCTGGAGTGACACAGACCCCGACTGACCTTCATACCCAATTGATATCACCAGCCAGGCGATCAGGGGGGTAAACCTTTATTGGGTAATAAACGCCAGGTGCCCTGACACTATAAAAAAACCAACTAACCAGCGTCACCCATAACACTTATACAGTGATCACTGTTGACTGGGTGAAAGGGTTAACTAGGGGGCAATCAGGAGGTTAAAACCTTTATTGGGTAATATGTGGGGGTACCTGACACGATAAAAAGCTAACTGTAAACCTAAATAACTGTCTACCTATCATCACCCGTGACACATATACAGTGATCACTGTGGGGGTGCAGGGGTTAACTGGGGGGGGGGTGATTTGTGTGCCCATGTGTACTGGTGTTAGTGTGCTGTTGGTGCAACTCACTTTTCTCATTCTCTCTCCATGGCTCCCGAACAGAAAAGGAAGCGCGAGGAGAGATGGCATCACTTCCTCTGACCTGTGTTTAGAGTTCACAGGCAGAGGAAGCTTCCCATTTATCAGGAGCGATCGCGAGGGGGTGGGGTTAAAGACGGACCACTGTTCCTAATCTTTATGTACAGCATACTGACAGGATTGGTACCAGCTGATTGGCGAAAATCCCACATGGTAGCAATATTCAAAAAAGGGCAGAGATCTATTCCTGGCAACTATAGGGCTGTTAGTCTAACGTCGGTAGTTTGTAAACTATTTGAGGGGATGATAGGGGACCATAACCAAGAATTTGCTGATGAAAATATTCTCATTAGCAGTAATCAGCACAGGTTTACAAAAGATAAACTTGCCAAACCAACCTATTAACGTTCTACGAGGTAGTGAGCTGCCATCTGGAGAAAGACAGGCTGGTGGATGTGGTGTATCTGGATTTTGCAAAAGCATTTGATACAGTCCCCCGCAAACGCTTAATCTACAAGATGGGGTCTGTAGGCTTGGAGCAGGGGGTATATACCTGGATAGAAAACTGGCTACAGGGGCGTGTCCAAAGGGTGGTGATAAATAACGTATACTCAGAATGGTCTAGAGTGGTTAGTGGGGTACCCCAGGGCTCTGTCCTGGGACCAATTCTGGTTAATATATTTAGAAATGATATAGAGGATGGGATAAATAGTTTGATCTCATTTTTTGCTGATGACACAAAAATATGCAGAGCAATAACACAGCAGGTTATAGAATCTTTACAAGAGGACCTTAATAAGTTAATGGAGTGGCAAATTAAAGTGGGGTTCCAACCTAAAGTGGAACTTCCGCTCATCGGAGCCCGCCCCCCCTCCGGTGTCACAGTTGGCACCTTTCAGGGGGGAGGGGGGGTGCAGATACCTGTCTAAGACAGGTATTTTCACCCACTTCCGGGCGTAGACTCCCACGGGAGTCTATGCCGTTTCCTGTCCCACCACACTGTCTGCTGGGACACACACGGGTCCCAGAGACAGCGTGGACCATTCCTATTGCGCTGCACGACTCGCGCATGCGCAGTAGGGAACTGGGAAGTGAAGCCTCAATGCTTCACTTCCTGATTCCCCCACATAGAATAGCGGCGGCAGCAGCCGAGTGATCGATCGGTCTCGGCTGCTGACATTGCTGGACCCTGGGACAGGTGAGTGTCCATTTATTAAAAGTCAGCAGCTTTAGTATTTATAGCTGCTGGCTTTTAATATTTTTTTTGTAGGTGGAATCCCTCTTTAAGTTTCATACTGGTAAGTGTAAGGTGATGCACGGGGGGGGGATAATAATATAAACTTTATAAATATATACATATAAATATACATATAATGTTACTCTTTAGATGGAGAATCCCCTAGGGGCCTCCAGGATGGAGAAGGATCTAGGGGTCCTAGTAGAAGACAGACTGAGCAATAGCATGCAGTGTCAAACTGCGGCTACCAAAGCAAGCAGACTATTAGCATGCATTAAAAAGGGAATTTACTCCAGAGTTAAAACGATTCTTCTGCCACTTTATAAAACTCTGGTTCGGACGCATATGAAGTATTCTGTCCAGTTCTGGTCACCAATCCTCCGAATGGATGTGCTGGGCCTGGAGGGAGTCCAGAGAAGACCAACCAAATTAATATGGGGACTGGAGGACCTCAATTATGAAATTTATCCTCCCTGGAGGAGATATGATTGCAAATTACAAATATCGCAACAGTGATCCCAGCATATGTATGAAACTTTTCGGTCCCAGGGAGTGTAAGAGGACGAGTGGCAACACGATGAGACTGGAAGAGACGCGGTTTAACATTACGGTGCGTATGGGATTTTTCACTCTCGGGGCGTTAAGGATGTGGAACTCTCTTCCCCCAATCGATGGTGTTGGCAGGAAGTATGGATAGTTTTAAAAGGCTCTTGATTCATTCACACACACACACACACACACACACTGACCTGTATAGGCTGTTGTCTTTATTCAACCTTACCTACCATGTTACTAAGCTCTGTCAGATTGGATGGAGAGCGTCTTGTCACAGATGTCTCCTCTCATACTCAGTCCAATCCCCATACAGTTAGAACACTCTGAGGGAACACACATTTAACCCCATGATCGCCCCCTAGTGTTAACCCCTTCCCTACTAGTCTCATTTTCACAGTAATCAGTGCAATTTTTATAGCACTGATCGCTGTATAAATGTCAGTGGTCCCAAAAATGTGTCAAGTGTCTGATCTATCCATCATTATACTGCTAAAAATCACAGATCGCCACCATTACTAGTAAAAAAAAGAAAAAAAAATCCATAAAAAAATCTCATCTTTCCTATAGTTTGTAGACACTATAACTTTTTTGCAAACCAATCAATATATGCTTATAGTGATTTAAAAAAAAAAAAAATTACCGAAAATATGTAGAAGAATATAAAAACCACTGAGGTGATCAAATGACGCGCAGTTACCATTAAAAGCGACAGTGCCAAATTGTAAAAAAATTTCTGGTCAGGAAAGGGATAAAACCTTCCGGAGCTGAAGTGGTTAAGAGGATTTTCCAACATTTGGCAATCCAACAAAATATCCTCTGTTGATTAAAGTACTAATTTCAGTTAGTGGTCTGTAACATTCCTATTCATTTTGTTATTACTGTGCTCAGGTTATCAAACTGCTTGTTCCTGGCCGTTTTTAACCACTTGCTTACTGGGCACTTAAACACCCCTCATGCCCAGACTAATTTTCAGCTTTCAGTGCTCTCACAATTTGAATGACAATTACTCAGTCATGCAACACTGTAACCAAATGATTTTTTTGTCCTTTTCTTCATACCAATAGAGCTTTCTTTTGGTGGTATTTGATCACCTCTCGGTTTTTTATTTTCTGCGCTAGAAATGAAAAAATACCGAAAATTTTGAAAAAAAATGAATTTTTCTTAGTTTCTGTGATAAAATTTTGCAAATTAGCAATTTTTCTTCATAAATTTTGTCCACGATTTATACTACTACACATCTTTGGTAAAAATAACCCAAATTATTGCATATTATATGATGTGTGAAATTTATAGAGTCTACAAGCTATGGTGCAAATCATAAAGATTTGCAAATAAAATCACATCTGATGTACTAAGGCCTATCTCCATTCTTGAGACCCGAACAAGCCAGGAAAGTACAAATGCCCCCAAATGACCCCTTTTTGGAAAGTAGACATTCCAATGTATTTAGTAAGAGGCATGGTGAGTTATTTGAAGTTGTCTTTTTTTCCCACAATTCTTTGCAAAATTAAGATTTTTTTTTTTAAACAAAATTGTCATTGTAATAGCTTATTTCTCCCACACGGAATGTGCATACCACAAATAGCACCCCAAAATACATACTCCTACTCCTCCTGAGTATAACGATACCACATGTGTGAGACTTTTACACAGCCTGACCACATACAGAGGCCTAATTTTGAAGTAGCACCTTCAGGCATTTTAGGAGCATAAATTACACATTTCATTTCTCAACCACCTATTACAGTTTTGAAGGCCCTGGAACACCAGGGCAATGGAAACGTCCAGAAAATGACCCCATTTTGGAAAGCTAACACCCCAACGTATAATCTATAAGGCATAATGAGTCTTTTGAATGGTTCATTTTTTTCCAGAAGTTTTTGGAAAATGTGGAAAAAAATGAAAACGCATTTTTTTTTACACAAAGTTGTCCGCTTATAAGATATTTCCAATGCATAGCATTTACATAGCAAAAATAACACCCCAAAATACATTCTACTACTCCTCCTAAGTATGGCAATACCACATGTGTGAGACTTTTACACAGCCTGGCCACATACAGAGGCGCAACATGCAAGGAACACCGTTGGGCGTTCCAGGGACACATAGCCTGCACATACCAAGAATTACACCCCCAAATACATTATGCTGAGCAAAGGGTAAAGAAAAGATTACCTGTGGTTTTAGAAGCGCAGTTGTCCACAGGAGGATATCACTGGTCCAGGCAGCAGGCAGAGACTTGGTCAGCAACAGAGAACACAATTTTTCAGGCAGCAGGCAGGGATACTGTCCATATACAGTCCAGGGTCAGTGCAGAGATATTGTCAGCAGTGCCAAAAATATTGGTCCTGGTAGTAGGCAGGTCCATGTGGTGTGGTCAGTGCGGCATGACGGCAGTAAGTCCTACAGGCAGCAGACAGAAGTAGAGCCTCGTTCAGGACAGAATGGGGATAGAGGTAGAGGCTTCTCCCTCCCAAATCTCTTTGAAGCCTCCGAGTCTTCAGATCCTAATCTAGGAATAAGAAAACAAAGAAAATTGTTTTCTTCATCCAGAAAAACTATACTGGAGCCCCTCACATATGTGAGACCCCGTGTTGAATGCCACTAGTCCAGTTGCAGAATACAAGATCAGTCCAAGAAGCAGTAAAATATCGTGGTTAAACAGTCCAAGGTCAGTTCCAGATCAGACAGAGGTATGTACAGAATCGTTAGGCAGAAGCATGGTCGAATAACAGTCCAGGGTCAGTTCCAGATCAGGTAGCGGTATGTACAGAATCGGCAGGCATAAGAGTGGTCGAATAACAAGCCAGGGTCAGTTACAGAGCAGGCAGTGGCATAAGGGGTGTGAAGGTGTATGAAGGCAGGAACTGAGGATTATGTTTACCATACTTCACAAAAAATTTATTGAAGTATGGTAACGCAGAAAACGGTCACCTATGCAGAGGCCTGGTTGGGAAGGACATTGTGCACAATAATAAGATGTGTCTTTTCTGACTCCTGCTCTGGTACACACCTTACATCTTTTTTGACGTCTTTGGCCTGTTGGTTTGGGAGGGATTTTATCGGGAAAGTGGCGCTCGGAGAGTCGACTAACAACATCTGATCGGATATTTTCTGGTGGGCCGTTCGGGGAAAATAAGGGCAGTTAAAACTTCCTTCTGGTAGTCAAAGAAGCGTTTGGGGTTTTGGGTGGAGTTGCGGTAAATGACATAGGAATTGTAAATGGGCAATTGAAAAAAATAAATTGCTACTTTTTTGTACCAATGGTATGTCCGTCTTGTGGCAAGGTATGGTTCCATCATTTGGTCGTTGAAGTCGACTCCCCCCATGAACAAATTGTATTCAGAAATGCATTTTGGGTTTTTTACGGGGCCATTCCTTCTGGGGATTTCCACAAACGTATCATTGTGGATAGAAGACAACATATATACATCCCTTCTGTCCCTCCACTTCCAGAATCTCCTTGTTTCTCAGACTTGCGGTTTCTCCTTTTCGCAGCTTCTTATTCACAAGACTTTGAGGAAAGCCGTTCCGATTCCTTTTTACGGTGCCACGTGCTGGCGTCTTCTTCCGGTGGCGGTTGTGGAACAGGGGCAGAGATGTGTAGAAGTTGTCTACATACAGGTGGTAGCCTTTATCCAATAGGGGGTATATGAGGTCCCAAACAACTTTCCCGCTGGATCCCAAGTAGTCTGGACAATTAGGGGGCTGCAGCTGGGTGTCCTTCCCTTCGTACACTATGAAGGAATATGTGTACCCTGTGGCTCGGTCTCATAATTTGTAGACCTTCACCCCATAGCGGGCCCTTTTACTGGGCATAATTTGCTTCATTTTAAGCCTACCGCTAAATTTAATAAGGGACACATCCACACATATGTGTTGGTCCGGGGTAAACAATTTGGGGAATGTTTGTTGAAAATAATGAAGTATTGGACGAATTTTGTAAAGCCTGTCGTAATTTGGGTCATTTCGTGGAAGGCACTGGGTATTGTCGCTGAAATGTAAGAACCTCATGATCATCTGATACCTGGTTCTGGGCATTACCGCGGAGAAGAGCGGTGTGTGGTGGAGGGGATGGGTTGACCAATAGGTACGCAATTTTTTTTGTTGAGTCCCATGTTAAATGTGAGGCCTAAAAAAACCTTGAACTCCTCCACCGTTGGGTCTCTCCATTCGTAGGGACGGGCATAATAAGATGTCGGATTTTGCAAAATAAATTTTTGTGCATACAGGTTGCACTGGGCCACAATTGACACCAACATATCCTCCGTAAAAATTAAATTAAAAAAATCTATTGGGGTAAAATTCTCCGTGTCCACCTGGACTCCTGGCTGGACAGTGAAAGGGGGAACATTGGCCTCTCCTGAATTAGGAGGAAGCCACAAGGGGTTCTGAAGGGCATAGGGAAGGCCGGCATGGCTCCTAACCCTTTGGGGCTGAGATGACACCCCACTGGTACTTGGCCTTTCTTGCCGGGGCACTGTGGTGCTGGTGGACGGCACTTCGATGCTGGTTGACGGCACTGCCTCACTAGAACGCCTTCCTTTGATGGGCCGGATATCTTCCTCCTCGGATTCAGTCAGTGTTTCACTACTGAGGACTGGCTCATAATTTATGTCGGCTTCAGAATCCGAATCTGAAAGAGAATCTGAAGAGGAGAGCTCCCCGTTGCTCTCGTCAGCCGTGGAAAGACTCGTTTAGACATGGTTGCTGGTGTTGAGACTGCACAGGTGTGTGCTAAGCCTGCACTGATGGGCACTGATGAGGTGGCACTGATGTGCACTGATGAGGTGGCACAGATGTGTACTGTTGAAGCAGCACAGATGGGCACTGATGAGGTGGCACAGATGGGCGCTGTTTAGGTGGCACAGATGTGCGCTGTTTAGGTGGCACAGATGGGCGCTGTTTAGGTGGCACAGATGGGCGCTGTTTAGGTGGCACAGATGGGCGCTGTTTAGGTGGCACTGATGGGTCGGCACAGATGTGCACTGATGGGTCGGCACAGATGGGCACTGATGGGTCGGCACAGATGGGCACTGATGGGTCGGCACAGATGGGCACTGATTTATTGCACAGATGGGCACTGATTTATTGCACAGATGGGCACTGATTTATTGCACAGATGGGCACTGATGAGGCGACAGATGGGCACTGCTGAGGCAACACAGGTGGGCACTGATGAGGCAGCAGATGGGCACTGCTGAGGTGGCACAGATGGGCACTGCTGAGGTGGCACAGATGGGCACTGCTGAGGTGGCACAGATGGGCACTGCTGAGGTGGCACAGATGGGCACTGCTGAGGTGGCACAGATGGGCACTGCTGAGGTGGCACAGATGGTACAGATGGGCACCGATTGGCACTGGCGGTGCACATATGGGCACTGACGGTGTACAGATGGTGCACAGATGGGCACAGGTGGGCACTGGCGGGGTACATTTGGCACTTGTAACAGTAACTCACAGAATCTCTCTCCTCACACGCTGTCTCTGTGTGAGGAGACAGATTCGGCAATGGGTGATGATCTAATTTGTTTACATTTGAGATCATCACCCATTGGAGGCGGCGATCGCGCTGTAAACGGCCGCTGTGATTGGCCGTTTACAGCGATCTGTGATTGGCTGTGTCCAGGGGACATGGCGAACACAAATTTTCCCCGATGCGCGCTCCCGGGAGCCATTAAAGGGGACAATGTCAATAGACGTAGTCCCGGCAATCGAGATCCGCGCTGTAGCCGTCATTTGACTATAGCACGGATCTCAGGTGGTTAAAGTATCTGAACACACTTTATGCAAGGCACCTCTTTGAAGAGTAAATTATATGTTTGTCCTATATATGTATACATTTCCCAAAAAATAAATCTGGCATCTTTTTTTTTTTTTTTTTACATCCATCAGTCACATGATCCCCAAAGCCTCTCCTGTGTTGTATCCTAGGATTGTGGGGGTGTGTGTCAGTGTTTTAAGGGGGTGGGCTGTTTAACACAGTGGGGAGTACTTTCCCCTGCGTTGCACTGCAGGAGTGTGCCTCTTCTGGCTCTGAGTGATGTCATAACACAGCAGGGAATTACTTTCCCCAGTTGTGTACATCTTCTGCTGTCCACACCCTATTAGCTGCAGATGCATAGAACCTGCTGTGATTGGCTAATGGTTCACAGTCATTGTCCCAGCCTTCTTGCAGCAGCAGTGCTGGCCAGGGGATGTGTTGGTACAGAGACACAGGCACCTCATGGATATGCATGGCGTTGTGTATCTCTATCAAGGAAAGAATTGGATACAAACTGACCACACCAGTACAGCTGCGCTTCTGTGCTTAGCGTGTTCAATTTTGAAAAGTAAATGACGGGGACTGACAGGATCACCAGGTATTTGTATCTGACGGCACAAACTGACACCGTCAGTTTGTGCCTTCAGATACAACACAGGAGGCTACTCCTTGTGGCAAAGACAAACCCTTATGCCCCATACGCATGGTCGGACATTCCAATAACAAAATCCGTCTGATTTTTTTCCAACGGCTGTTGGCCCAAAACTTGCATACACACGGTCGAACAAAGTTGTCGGAAAATCCGATCATTCAGAACGAGGTGACGTATAACACGTACGATGGGACTATAAAGAGGCCAGTAGCCAATAGATTTTGTCTTAGTCTGTTCTAAACATGCATGGCACTTTGTCCGTCGGAATTGTCTACACACGATCGGAATTTAAACTATCTGATTTTGTTGTCGGAAAATTTTAGATCCTGCTCTCAAACTTGGCGTCGGAAAATCCGACGGAAAAAGTCAGATGGAGCCCACACACAATCGGATTTTCTGACCTGATCCAATCGCATGTTTTCCATCTGAAAATCCCACCGTGTGTATGGGGCATTAGGCATCATACACATGGGGCATTTTTTACAGCTGCTTTTAGCATCAGACTTTTTTTTTTTTTGCAGCTTAAAAACTCCTCTCTGTGTTATTCTATGTGTCCATGCACACACAGGCTTTTAGGAGCTATAAGTGGCTTAGGAGTTTTCAAGCTGTAAAAAAAAAAAAACAGGGACAGTGTGTTCTGAGGACCAGCGTTCGAGTAAAAGCTGCTAAACGCGTCTCAATGCTGGATACAGCCTCATCAAGTGGCCTTTTTTTTTTTAACATGTCAAAATCAGTGGTTCCCTATGAGAGCCCATTGATTTGAATAGAGGTCGCACCACAAGTCGGATTATGATGATTTGACTTGCGGTGTCGCTTGTGTGCTGAGTATCTTGAAGGGGAGCCCTCGCCAAAATGGAAAGAAAACAGCGTGTTTCCCCCAAAACCAATACTGGACCCTTATCCGAACATTCAGGCCAGGAAAGTGGGGGGGGGGGGGGGGGGTGGGGGTGAGCGTTTTTTTCAATTTTTTTGTTCAGTTTTGCCATGTATGGCTAGCTTAAAGCTAGGTACACACTGCAAGTTTTTAATGCTTGTTTTCCAGCGTGTCCCTTTGACTGATTTTTGGACAGCGTGTACCCAGCTTTAGTTCCTCTTTTACATCTACATTCGATTTAATTTCACACCAATTATAAATACAAGTTCCCTTTATATGATTAAGACTGCAGACAGTTTACTCTGTTTGCTCATGATAGAATAGTAGTTACTGTTTAAAGCATATTTCTTTTTTTACAGTCAAATTTGAGAAAAATCATTATATGATAAGTGATGCCATTAGCACAGCATACTTAAAAAAAAGATTCTGTATTTTTTATTTTATTTTTTTAACCTTTTTAGGCCCGGTTCACACTGGTGCGACATGGGATCCAACTTGTGAGAGCACAAGTCGCATGACCTGTCAAATTCAATTTTTGAGGGCCGTCTTAACTGATCCAACACAAGTCGCTCCAACTTTAGAAAAAGGTTTCTACACTACTTTGGTCTGACTTTTGATATGCCTTCAATGCCATGGAGCAGGGGTATTGAATGAAATTTTACGATGGTCCGATCGGCCAAATTTTTCTGCCAGTTGAGGCCCGAATTGCACGTTTGTGCCAAGACTTCTTCACATCACCCGCCTCCCCCCACATCACCCCTCCCCCCCACAGCACTGCCCCTTCACATGACCTGCCCCCACCCCCTCCATATCACCCCTCCCCTTCACAGAGCTGCCCTTCTTCACTTTACTGTCCCTCTGCACCTCACCAGCCCCTTTCACATCAACCCCCTTATACACACACACACACACACACACACACACACACACACACACACACACACACACACACACACACACACACACAGCACTTCACATTACTCCCCCCCCACAGCACTGCCCCCTCACATCACAAATCCACCCACAGTAGTGGGATCTGCCCCCTTCACATCACCTTCTTCTCGTTAAAATACCCTGTCCCCCAGTAATGTGCTCTGCCCTCTTTACTCCCCTAATGCACTCAAATCAGAACCCTGCCTCTTCACAGCTCCTCCAAAGCACTGCCTAGCTTCACAGCCCCCCCCCCCCCCCCCCCAGTAGTGTACTCTGCCCTCTGAAAATGCAGCCATCCTCCCCCTCCGGCACCGCCTTCTCTCACATCACACCCCCCCCCCCCCCAAGCCATCCTGTACCGTCCTCTGCCCTTCACTCTCCTACCTTAGATTGAGCAGAGGTCAGGAGTCAAGATGGTAATTCCCCAGATGCGGGAGGCACAGCTCTGCATTGGTTGGGTACGAGAGCTGCTGGCTGCTTTTCATATTATCCAGCAAGTGATTGGTGGCTAGGACTGCCCTGCATCCGTCCAATGCAGAGCTGTGTCTCCCGAAGTCCGCTTAATACCAGCACTCAGTACCCACCCCCAATGCAGAGCTGTGCCTCCCGCACCTGGGATATTACTATCGTGCCTCCCGACATGCAGATAATGACAGCAGCCGAGGCTGGGGAAGAGAGGCGGCTCCTAAATTACGTGACTGTGGGTCCAGATGGGACAGTGGTTCGGTCCGGATATGGCCTGTGGTCTCCCATTTAGTGATGCCTGCCATAGAGTTTAAAAAGTCACATTAAGGCCCCTTTCACACGGGGCGGATCAGTGCTGATCCGCCCTGTGGATGTCCACTTGCACAGCGGGGATCGCCAAAGCGATCTCCGCTGAGCAGAAGATGACGGGTCCGTCTCTGCACACTGCGCAGGGACAGACCTGTCACAGCGCCGCTTTCCCCCTATGGGAGATCGGATGACGACGGACCAGTGTCCGTCGTCACCCGATCCGATGACGGATGGAAAAATAGCTTTTTTTCCTCCGTCACACTTTTTCGGAACGGAGTGGGCCGGATGTCAGCGGACTTGTCACCGCTGACATCCGACGCTCCATAGACCCCTATGGAGCATCCGTTCAGGTCCGCCTGAAAAACTGACAGGCGGGCCTGAACGGATCGTTCGTGTGAAAGGGGCCTATGTCAGATTTAAAGTCAGATCAGAAGTTGTGAGACTTTCATGTCGGGCCAGTGTGAACCTGGGCTTATAGATGTTTTTAAGGAGACCGTGTCATGTAGGGCTGCAACTAACGATTATTTTCATAATCGATTAGTTGTCGATTAATCGATTAGTTGTTTCAGCCCTAGTGTCATGGCTGATTGTACGAATTTCTGGACAGTCTCAAGTGTCTTTGTACCTTTGTTAGGACAGACTGTGATCAAATCTAGTTTACAGCAGATAATGAAGAACTGCGAATGTAGTACAGACACTTTAAATAAGTTAAATTAAGTTAGCCACTTGCTGACTGGCTCAATCGGTGGAGCTGAGTAGAAACTTGTCAGCTGAAATCGACTTCATCCAAACTGTTGCAATCCATGTTCAGGTATTTTTTAAACTGGCAGGGCCATATGGCAGAATACTGAGGCACACCAGATTTGCCCTTCTATACTATATATCTGTAGATCCCTGGTAACTCTTCATGGTTTGATATATAATTTATTCTTCATAAACTCATGTAGTTCTCTTTTTTTCCTTTTTTTTTTCTCAGGGCTGACCAAGCACTTGATCGCTTTGCAATGAAGAAATTTTTTGATGATAAAGTGTCCGTATTGATGCAACCTTCCCAGAAAAGGTAGGTTCTTTATATACAAGGGTATACGTATTCACCCTTTATACTGAATTGGAAAAGATACACAGCTTGGCACTGAAGATCAGCTGTGGCCACATATTTAAAAGTAGGAGGGTTCTTTAAAAAGTTTCCACACTTTAACAGTTTTTATTATGATTTTCAAAAACAAAGTACAAATTCTACTAAACTGAAAGGTCAGCTGGCTTGCCAGACAGACTATCACATGACACTCTCAGACACAACCATTGCCACTCCTCCCGCCCTCACAGTTTCCAAAGAAAATATAAAAGACCCCTCATTTATTCCAAGCTCAGACTTTTTTTTCTTTATGGTTGGGGAGGTGTTGAAACCCCTCTTAGATTTTCATTGCTGTTGCTGTTTATCCAGTTGACAACTGTACCAGGGACACAAAATGATACGAGAACCAACATTATACATGGTTAAAATAGAAGGGGATACATTCCAATGAGGACATTTGTTCTAGTTTGGACTAAGGGGGTTTCCTCTCGTTTGAAATTACTTAGTTTCACTTCCTGTTGTGTTTTGGAATCAGGAAGTAAGATGTTCCTAAAAGCAAAAAAAAAAAAAAATGATCGTGATTTTAATCATTTTTTTTACACTTTTTCTGAAATAAAAAAAAAAGTTTTGGTTTTAGTTCAGAATGTACTTTTTGGATTTTATTTTTTTGTTAATGCATGAATGTTATTTTTTGCAAATGTGGTATGTTCTGAAGTGTGCCATTACCCCTTGGGCCCTTCATGTTTTTTTGGGGTTACTGCACATCAACTAATGAAAGAGTAATGCAAACATCAGAGGGAAGTACTCTATTTTTGGAAGAATTTGGTATACATTCCATCCACACTTGTGTTTCTTCTCTACAGCTGCATAAATCCTAAATAGATTTATTTATTAACCTACAGTTACTGTCAGTTTGACATCACTGTCAAATCTCTTGCTAAAGGACTAAAGTCTTATGCTAGTTACTTGGCACACAGAGTGAAAGCACACAGGACCCAATGGGGTATTTGAGAGTATTTGGCACATGGTGGGGTCCCAGAGGAAGTAAAGGAGACACAGGCAGCAGTTAGGTGTCCTCCGTGGTCCTGCAGTGGAAGATATATACAGGGTCCAGGGGAGTTATCAGGTAATCCAATGCCATTAGAGAATGGACTCAATAACAATGTGAACAAATATAGGTGATACTCAAAAAAATTGAATATCATGCAAAAGTTAATTTATTTCACTAATGCAACTTAAAAGGTGAAACGAATATATGAGATGGACTCTTTACATGGAAAGCAAGATAGTTCAGTGTCATAATTGTGGGAATCATGGCTTACAGCTCATGAAAACCCCAACTCCACAATCTCAGAAAATTACATTATTGTGAACAGGTGTAATATTCTAGGCTCAAAATGCCCCACTCTGATCAGCTAATTAAGCCATAACACCCACAAAGGGTTCTGGAGCCTTTAAATGGTCTCTCATTCTGGTTCAGTAGGAATCACAATCATGGGAAAGACTGCTGACTTGACAGTTGTGCGGGAAACCATCATCGACACCCTCCATAAGGAGGGAAAGCCTCAAAAGGTAATTGCAAAAGAAGTTGGATGTTCCCAAAGTGCTGTATCAAAGCACATTAATAGAAAGTTATGTGGAAGGGAAAAGTGTGGATGAAAAAGGTGCACAAGCAGCAGGGATGACAGCAGCCTGGAAAGGATTGTCAAGAAAAGGCCATTCAAAAGTGTTGGGGACTTTCACAAGGAGTGGACTGAGGCTGGAGTCAGTGCATCAAGAGCCACCACACACTGATCCTGGACATGGGCTTTAAATGTTGTATTCCTCTTGTAAAGCCACTCCTGAACAAACAACGTCAGAAGCGTCTTACCTGGGCTAAAGAAAAACAGATGGTCTTTTGCTCAATGGTCCAAAGTCCTCTTTTCCGATGAGAGCAAATTTTGCATCTCATTTGGAAACCAAGGACCCAGAGTATGGAGGAAGAATGGAGAGGCATGCACTGCAAGATGCTTTAAGTCTAGTGTGAAGTTTCCACAGTATGTTGATTTGGGGAGCCAATGTCATCTGCTGGTGTTGGTCCACTGTGCTTCATTTAAGTCCACGGTCCACGCAGCCGTCTACCAGACGATTTTGGAGCACTTCATGCTTCCTTCCGCAGACGAGCTCTATGGGGATGCTGACTTCATTTTCCAGCAGGACTTTGCAACTTCCCACACTGCCAAAGGCACCTAAACCTGGTTTAATGACCGTGGGATTACTGTGCTTGATTGGCCAGCAAACTTGCCTGACCTGAACCCCATAGACAATCTATAGGGCCTTGCCAAGAGAAAGATGAGACTGAACAATGCAGAAGAGCTGAAGGCTGCTATTGAAGCATCCTGGTCTTCCATAACACCTCAGCAGTGCCACGGGCTGATAGCTTCCATGCCAGTAATTGCTGAAAAGGGGGCACAAACCAAGTACCGAGTACATATGCATGCTTATACTTTTCAGAGGTCTGATATTGTTCTATGTACAATCCTTGTTTTATTGATTGCATGTAATCTAATTTTCTGAGATTGTGGATTTGGGATTTTTGTGAGCTGTAAGCCATAATTGTCACAATTATGACAAATCACGTCTTGAACGTTCTTGCTTTTCATGTAATGAGTCTATCATATAATATTTTCACCTTTTACATTGCATTAGTGAAATAAATTAACGTTCCATTTACCAGCAGCAGTGTACATGAAGCCTAAAGCCTCGTACACACGATCAGATTTTCTGATGGGAAATGTGTGATGACAGGCTGTTGGCAGAAAATCCAAGCGAGTGTATGCTCCATCGGGCAATTGTCGGATTTTCCCTGGACAAATGTTGGCTAGCAGTTTTTTTTATTTTTCCGCGGACAAATTTCTGTCAGATTTTCCGAGCGTGTGTATACAAGTCTGTCGGACAAAAATGAAAAGTACAAATGTGCTTGCTCAGAAGCAAGGATGAGACAGAAACGGTAGGTCTTGTCAACTAGCATTCGTAATGGAGAGTCAACATTCGTGACCTGGCAAATTATGAAATCTCAAATTGCAGCGCACAATTATCTTCTATGTTAACTTCTTCCCGACCAGCCGCCGCAGTTGTACTGCGGCAGGTTGGCTCCCCTGCGCGAGCTAGCGTAGCTATACATCGGCTCGCTGGGTTGGGATAACAGGCATGCGCGTGCGCCTGATGCACAGCGGGGGTACCGATGTTTGTGACCAATGGCCGCGACGACCGCCGGCCACGAGTGATCGTGAGCAGGAGACAAAGAACAGGGACGAGTGCGTGTAAACACACACTTCCCTGTTCTGTTCTGAGAGGAGTGACAGATCGTGTGTTCCTATTAGCTAGGAAACGCAAAATGTCCCTTCTTCTAGTAAGTCCCCTCCCCCTTCAGTTAGAATCGCCTCCCAGGAAACATAGTTAACCCCTAGGTCACCCCCTAGTGTTAACCCCTTCACTACCAGTGACATTTTTACAGTAATCAATGCATTTTTATAGCATTGATCGCTGTATTAATGCCAATGGTCCCAAAAATGTGTCAAAATTGTCCAATGTGTCCGCCATAATGTTGCCACCATTACTAGTAAAAAAAAAAAATGCTGTAAATCTATCCCCTATTTTGTAGATGCTTTAACTTTTGCGCAAACCAATCAATATACGCTTATTGCATTTTTTTAAATTTGTTTTTACTGAAAATATGTAGAAGAATACATATTGGCTTAAACTAAGAAAAATTAGCTTTTAACCACTTCCCGACCGGCGCACGCCGATGTACGTCGGCAGAATGGCACAGGCAGGCAAATGGGGAAAAATGTGCCGCCCTGCCATCGCGAGCATGTTGGTTAGGACCCCCGTGAATCCGGTCGCGGGTCCCGCTGACTCGATCGCCGCGGGCATACCCGCGATCGTCTCACGGGGCAGCTGAACTAGGAGATGCCGTTGTAAACAGCATCTCCCAGTTCTGCCTAGGAACAAGTGACGCTGATCTCTGCTCCATGTGTTTGGAGCAGAGATCAGTGTTCACTAAAAGAAAGCCCAGCCCCCAACAGTTAGGAACACTTAACCCCTACACTGCCACCCACTGGTTAACCCATTCACTGCCAGTGTCATTTACACAGTGTTGACTAGTATTTATGATTGTGTGCATACACCTCAATCATGGTAGTAGTATGGACATATACATATCTAGATCTGAGAGATCTTGTACAAAAGAGGTAGTTCAATCAGCAATACACCTTTATTTATAGGGTTACATAATATATACAAATTACACACCAGACAGTATTTACAACACAATGTACAGTGTAGGTCCCCTGGCTTACATGATATTTACAAATTACTCGCATAACCATATTTACAATACAATATAAGGTGCAAGTTTAGAGTTAGATTACCTGTTAACTTCAGGTCAGCCCATGGTGACTGCCGTGTGTTCCCACACCAGAGTGAGTTGGCTTGCTCACAAAGCATTATATCCCCCCCTACTTTCTGTAGTGTGGCTAATATAATTCTCCCTAATTGGTCACTGTACCTAGTAAATGTATATTGGGAACAGCCTGATTGGATGAGTCAAAGAAAGCTGTTGTTTACTTCCCAGGTGAGATGTTATCCGGGAAAACAAAAGGCCAAGCTTTGAAGTTGAACTAATTACAGTAACACCAACACAACACTCAATACTTTAAATATATATTTCCCTCTAACGGAAATATATTTCTAATTACAATATTGTACAGGTATTAATGGAGATTTCACACAAACTCATAAGGCTACAACAGGAATCACTGCATTTGTATAGCAGTGATTGCTGTATTAATGACAATGGTCCCAAAAATGTCCGATGTGTCCGCCATAATGTCGCAGTCACAATAAAAATCGCTGATCGACGCCATTACTAGTAAAAAAAAAAAAAAATTATTAATAAAAATGCCAAAAACTATCCCCTATTTTGTAAATGCTATAACTTTTGTGCAAACCAATCAATAATCGCTTATTGCATTTTTTTCTTTTCTTTTTTAACAAAAATATGTAGAATACGCATCGGCCTAAACTGAGGGAAAAAATTTTTTAATATATTTTTGGGGGATATTTATTATAACAAAAAGTTAAAAATAATGCGTTTTTTTTCCAAAATTGTCACTCTATTTTTGTTTATAGCGCAAAAAATAAAAACCGCAGGGGTGATCAAATACCACCAAAAGAAAGCTCCATTTGTGGGGAAAAAAGGACGTCAATTTTGTTTGGGAGCCACGTCGCACGACCACGCAATTGTCAGTTAAAGCAACGCAGTGCCGAATCGCAAAAAGTGGTCTGGTCTTAAGCCAGCAAAATGGTTCAGGGCTTAAGTGGTTAAAAAAAAAATGGGGATATTTATTATAGCAAAAAGCACAAAATATTGAGTTTTTTTCAAAATTGTCGCTCTTTTTTTTTTATATAGCTCCTCCTCCCAATGCGTTGCGTCACTAGGCACGGGACTTTTTCAAGGGTGCTTGAAAAAAGTCACATGCCTAGTGATGCAACGCAGTGGGAGGAGCAGCCTGTGATGTTACCAGCAGTGTTTTGTGTGCACTGTCGGCGTATGAGGAGATCTAAGCAATATGCTGTTTGCAACTGATCATTCCATATGCGATACACTCTGCGGGGAAGCGTTCTATGCATCCAAAAATATAGAAAATATACAAAATCAAATAATTTTCAAACCAAAAAAATTATGTCAAAGCAATAACTCCAAGGCCAATAATTAATGACGCATTATCTCCTTCGATTCCGCAACATGTCTGTTTGACTAACGCCCGTTCAGAAACAAACTGAAAGGTGCAAAATGAAAAGCACAAATCAAGTCCAAAGGGTGGCTCTAAAGAGCTGGTGAACTATGTAGTAAGTCACTACGTTTGTGATTGTGTGTACAAGGCTTAAGAGTCTTGGCCTGACCTGGGCCACCTGCATCTGTAATGTCCCTGGCCTGGGGTAAATCGTTTCTTCTTTTATTTATTTTATTTATTTTTGACAAACTGTTACCAACTCTGGGTCCTGCCATTTTTTTCACATCCTCAACTTTATATTTCATTGTGTTTCTGCAATGAGAATCTAAGCTGTAAGACTCCTTTCACACTGAGGCGTTTTTCAGGTGCTACAGTGCTAAAAATAGCGCCTGTAAAGTGCCTCAAATAGCCTCATCTGCACACCCAGTGCGCTATGCTGGCAGGGCATCACAAAAAGTCCTACCAGCAGCTTCTTTGCAGCGGTGGAGGATCAGTGAATACATCGCTCCTCCCCATCGAAAACAATGGGGCGGCGCTGCTATACTGCTGGCAAAGGACTGCTGTAGTGGAGTTTTGTGGGCAGATTTAACCCCTTTTCGGCCGCTAGCAGGGATTAAAACCGCCCCGCTAGCGCCCGAATAGCGTTGCTAAAGCTGCATTAAAAATATCTCTGCTTTACCTTTGACTGGGGCGCCTCAGTGTGAAAGGCGTCTAACAATTTTAAAATCCTCCATGGAAGACCAGCAGTCCCTGTTAATCCAAAAAGTTTTCTTAATTCTCATTTATGTTGCATTTCATTGATCCTCAGATATAATAGACAAGAGTAAGTTTATACTTTGGCCTCATACCCAAATAACGACAGTCCGAAGTTCTTGGTTGGAGCTTTGTATCTCCTTGGCTGGGCATTTAAATAATTGTGTATTTGTCCAGGAAGGGAGCTCCCCTAGACCATGCCTTGGCTGCTGTAGTAGAGGTGTGCAGGGACGATTCTTGAAAAAGGTTGCACTAATCGGAGGATATTTTAATACTCCAATGTTTGAAAGAAAGCATATTAAGCATGTTTAAGCAAAGGACCTCTGACTAGTTGCCACATACTTGGAAAGAAATTTTGATAAATAAGGCAATTTCTTTCAATCATTGGTAAGGGATAATTTACCCTTTTGTTGCTGGGCCCAGTCCCCCCATTTTTTACCTCAAATGGCTATACTATTTTGGCTTATTTTTAACATTTTTTTTTTTGCTGTTTTTCAGTTTAAGATCCGCTTTGAAAATTAATAAATTACCCCACCCACCAAACTATACATTTTCTAGAATTAAAAGATGTTGCTAGGTGATAGATGCACAAATGTTTATCAAAGCTATATTTTCAATAAAAATACACAAAAATCATAAACACACACAAATACAACATAACTTCTAAATGAATAAACTTATAGTGCAAAGCTATCAGTCAATGAGCATGTATAGCACAATCTCAAAAATTTTATAAACCTTGTGAAAGGTAAATGTGATAAATGAGAAAAAACAAAAAGGGGTGTGATAATAAGCTTATCAAAAAAAGAAGTCCGTAAAGCATCCAAAAAGTCAATGAAAGAAGAAAAATAAATTCTAGTGCCCCAACAGATCAACAAATGTTCTCAATGAGGAGAGCGGTGGCGGCACTACTGAACTTGAACAGGTCACTAAACACTGCCACGTGGAGGCTGGCATGGACCCAAAGTCAAGACACGCAACTCATCACCATGAATGCAAAATTGGTATGAGATTGTGATTTGAAGCACACCAGGACTGCCAGCACCTATATGGATACACTTAGGAAAGGTTTTCCCCACTGCGCTGTTAGCTTTTCCATTAATTTGGAAGCCACCACATTCTGGTAAGCTGCCATCTTTTGCTTTTGGAGGTGTTTTACACAGAAGATCAGAGGAAGCTGGTTCTCTTATGCACATAATCATCTGCTCTACTCACCTGTGGATTTTCATCTGTTGGGACAATGGAATTTATTTTTCTTCTTTCATTTGACTTTTTGATATTTTTTTGGATGCTTTATGAACTCTTTTCTGTGTACACAGAGTCCTGTGTGTTTGTTTTCAATCCCTCTATTATTTTCATTCAATTAAAAAATAAAAAATAAAAAATAAAAATACAAATGCATAAATACATATACACAGCTTCCTAGAATCATTCAGGTTAATCTGACTCTATATTCATGCTATATATTAAAACCGTTTCATCTTCTATTCTCTTACATTTTTATATATTATCTTCCTCTCATTCATTCTAAACACCAACCTTTCCTTTCTCAGAGGAAAAAAAAACATTCCCACCCTCACTCATCCCCATACATTAGGGTGGTACATTCTCTTCATAAAAAAGTATATTTGCCGAGGACCTAAATTCTTCCCATTTTTCCCATATTTTTGATTTTTGAGTATTCATTAACTCTTCAATCATTATCATTGTCTCACATATCCATTCTGCCATTTTGGGACTATTTGCTTGCCACCACTTTCTAGCTGTTATTGTCTTGGCTGCTGTTATCATATGGTGAATGATGTCTGTCTTAATTGTTTTCCTAGCTCCAGGGATAACATTCAATATTGAGATGTTTACTGTTGAATGTACCACATGGCTCAATATTTTCCGATCTATTTTAACGACTTCCCACCCGGCCAATGTACATATATGGGCGGGTGGGAGCTCTCTACTTCTGAGTGGACATTTCTGAATGTCCATCAGAAGTAGGGGGATCGCGCGCGCGTGCCCACGCAGTCCCAATGCACCCGTGTCACCCGGACACGGCGCATCTCGAATCTGCAGGAGGGCTCTGTGATTGGCCCTCCTGATCACATGATGGCCGTGTCCAATCACGGCTGTCATGTGATGTAAACAAACAGCCGGTTGCTAGGCAATCGGCTCCTCCTCTCCTCACACGGAAGTCGTCGCTGAGGAGAGCAGATCACTGCAGCCAACTGATGATCAGTGAGTATGAGCTGTTTTTTACAGCTTTTTACACACTGATCACCAGTCTAGTGAAAACACAATGTCCCCACACAGTATAAACACAATGTCCCCACAACACATGTCCCCAATAATAAAAACACATGTCCCCCACATAAGTCTCACTAAAATCACATGTCCCAATGATTATCTGCACACATATGTCCGTGATCACCTGCACACATATGTACATGATCATTTGCGTACATATGTCCGTGATCACACAAACCAATTATTATACACTTAACCAAATTTTTTTTACCAAAGACATGTAGCAGAATACATTTTGGCTTAAATTTATGACAAAATTTGATTTTGTTGGATTTCTTTTAAAATAGAAAGAAGAAAATATTTTTGTTTTCCAAATTTCCACTCTTTTTTTCGCGTGTATCGCAAAAAATAAAACAACGGAGTCGTTAATAAATAACACCAAAATAAAGCTCTATTTGTGCAAACAAAATAACAACTTTATTTGGGTACAGCGTAGCATGACCGCGTAATTGTCATTGAAATTGCGAGAGCGCTGAAATCTGAAAATTGGGTTGGGAAGGAAGGGGGCGAAAGTGCCCTGTATTGTAGTGGTTAAATATATTGTTCCAGAGATCCTTCACCATAGAGCCATTATGCCATATATGTGGCATAGTCCCTCTCTCCTTCAGACATCTCCAACACATTTCTGAATTACCGTACTTCCATTTATTTTATGTAGTTCCACTGGAGTCCTATACCATCTCCTGATGATTTTATAGTTCCTTTCTTGATTTCTAATCACTATTGAGGTTTTATGTGTGAATTCTACTGCTGAGATCAGAGTTCTGTGTGTTTGGCAAAATCATTGTCTGAAATCTGCTGTCTCCAATCACGCATGCCCCAAACCCGGAAGAAAGTCATCAGTGTACATGCACGTTGCAGAGCTTGCACCTGCTGTCCACTCACAGTATATTTACTGTGAGCGGTCGGCAGGTGGTTAACATAACAAGCTGTCCTGCAGAAGTAGCAGTTAGAGGGTTGAGACAAACCATTTAACACTGATGGGTGTTTTACAATGATCTGCTTTTATTTCTCTAAAACTTTTATCTCAAAAGAAAAAGCTGTTTGCTGCAACTGCTTAAAGTGTTAGCTGGAGTTTGACTTCAATTTGTTAGTGTATCTAACACATTGAAGTTTTTGCAAAATCTAGATGGTAACTCACCTCCTCATAGAAGGTTAGTAGATTGGTTTGGCAAGAATGATTCTTCATGAATCCATGCTGATTGCTGCTAATGATACCGTTCTCATTACTAAAATCTTGCATATAGTCCCTTATCTTCCCCTCCAAGATTTTACATACTATTGATGTTAGGCTAACTGGTCTGTAATTCCCAGGTATGTATTTTGGGCCCTTTTTAAATATTGGTGCTACTTTGGCTTTTCTCCAATCAGCTGGTACCATTCCAGTCAGTAGACTGTCAGCAAAAACCTGTGGAGGACTTCTGGAATTTGTTAACAATGAGCTAGGATCTTGTTCCCTTTCTTAGAATGTATTGGCTATACTAAAGGAGTGGGTTCGTTTGTATATCTAGTTTGTTGTTTTGGGGACTTTTGGATCAAAATAAACATCTCCCACTTGCAAATGAGGGGAGAAGTTAAATCTTCAAGCGGATGTGATGGTTTTGAACTTCTCAAGTCAGTTTTAAACGTCTCAAGACTTTGATAAAACCCAAATCATTACAACACATATCATTACACCACAAACCACATGCTAGAAGAAGTCTCAGCTTTCCCAGAAGTGTCTTATGGGAAAACCATGCATGATATCCCAATTGTAATTGATTTTCTTATATCTGATTTACTGTGGAGTTTACAGCAATGTTCTGTGTTATTTTTATTCGACCTTTTTATGCAATCAATTTCGCCTTTGCTCAAATGGCCAAACTTTGCTGCTGACCTGCTAGGTAAATGCTATGCTGCACATAGTTTATTATTGTGTGGTTGTATTATGAAAGATAGTGCTTGGTGGTTAACATGGTACATTACTTCACTTATCTTGTATTGCCATTCAGATATTCTCGTTTTCTCTTTTTTTACATAGGTATGTCAATTTTCTCAATGAACTCCTTTCTGGAGTACAGAAAATGAACACGGCCCCAGTATATTTGCATTATGTTATTCTTCATGGCATTCCAAATTTTGATACAACTGGTGGTAAGTAATTTAAGGTATGGGTACTTTCCTTTACATGATTTGTACATTTAACAAACTGTAGGGGCTTGTTCTTCCAAAAACAAATATACAGTGCCTTGAAAAAGTTTTCATACCCTACAACATTCTCCACTGTTTTGTCATGTTACAACCAAAACATAAATGTATTTTATTGTCATTAGTGGTACATAATTAATTGGAAGGAAAATTATTAATGGTTTTCAAATTTAAAAAAAAAAAATATCTGAAGTCAATTGGATCCACAAAATTTTAGTTTGGGGTATCATAGTAAAGGGGGCTGAATACAAATGCACACCACACTTTTCAGATATTTATTTGTAAAAAAATGTTTCTCTTATATTCACTGACTGACACAGCTCCTCTCTTAGACCATTGGGTTGTTACACCACCTTCAGGAGAGGACGAGGCACGGCATGTTAACATGTAATCTAAAAACTAGAACTTTCCAGTTCTGCCCAAGGGGCTGTCCCTTAGGTAACAACCCCACAGCCTGCCTTGCAGCTTCAGTTTTTTTCTGCCTAGTGAAGAAGGACCTAGGAACCCTGCGGGCCCATCGGTCTGTGGATTTTTTTGCAGAAGCTTTGCTTTTTGCACAAGATTAAAGATCTTGTGATCTGCTATCAATAGCCGGCTGGGTGACGGGCTGGGTACTCTTATCCTTGTAGTCTCCCCAGCCTGGTCAGCTCCGCGCTGAGTCGGCCACGACATGCCTCAGCTCCAGAGGTGGTCGGTGAGCATAAATGCTTTGGGGCACACATGACTGGGCTACTGAGGTCTGCATCACAGTGTGCCGGGCCAGCAGCCACCCTGTATTAATCAGAGAGTGGGTCTGTGATGGAATGTCTCCCAGCTCTTCAGAACTGGTAAGTACAGCTCTCCCTGCCTCGGTGGGGCTGAGCAGCTGGGCATTCCCTGGGAGGTCGATTCGGAGGTCTCTCACTTCCCTGTCTTCTCTCCCTGTCCCTATCTCCTCCCCACCCCCCCGTGGGGGCTGCTGCATGGGCTGCTGAGTGGTGTGTGTGTGCACCATATACAGGGGCTCTCATCTGGGGAGGACTGCGCTGGCTGGCTGTGCCCTGGATGTATGTAGGTCTCTCCCTGGAGGTGTCTGGAGGCTGTGTCTGTTGATCGCTGTAGCGCTATTCACCGCCATTTATCTGCCTGTTTTGTTCACTGTTCCTCATGGTTTACAGTGCTCGGTGGCCATCTTTGGTGGGGCAAGGAGCAGCATTTTGTTTGACCATTTCCGTGCAGTTCGGCGGCCATTTTCCCTTTGATTGTCCTTTATACTGGACGCTCTGTGGCCATTTTCTTGAAGCCTGAACACATTTTTGGTAGGTTTCAGCGCCATTTACAGCAGCTCTGCACAGCGCAGTGTGGTCTCCTATGCATCTGGGAGCTGAAACAGGCACTACTAGCTGGACGGCGCAGAACCAGTCAGGGTGGTGAGTCCTGCGGGAAAGCGCCCCTAAGCCAGCAGTAGTTAGGAGGGTGGGACCATCACTGTCCTAAGTCCCCATCAGGTGGTAGACAGGCAAGGGTCAGCATGGCTTCAGAAACTGGTGTTTCTTCCCCCAAAATCCAGGCAATTGCAACCGGTTCACTTGCAGACTGTGCAGTGCCTCTGGATGCTTTGTCGGCGGTCCTCAATTTGTTCGTTGGCAAGATGGAGGCGGTGCGTGGGCGCAAAGGTGGTGAAAAGCGGCCCCTGCTCCCTCGTCCTCTGGGGAAAGCTCTGATGCAGACTCAGGCCCTACTCTGTCGTTTCAGGTGACGCTGACCAGGACCGATCGGACAGTGAGGATGAGTCCCCCGTCAGGGTCCGCGCGCGACAAATCACTTGTTGGAGCACTTATCACAGGTGTGCGTGATACCCTGATTCAGGAGCCAGCAGATACCTCTGCTGATGTAGCAGTCCCTTTTGGGTCCCGTAAGCCAGCCCGTTTACCTAAGGTGTTCTCGCATCAGCCTTATTTTGATAAGTTAATTTAAAAGGAATGGGGTTGACCACAACTGACCTTTTCGGTCCCCAAATACATGGCGGTGCATTACCCCTTTGAGGAGAGCCTTCTCAAAGTGGTCGGCTCCTCCGGTCGTGGACCTCCCAGTATCTAAGTTAAACAAAGTAACCACAATCCTGTTAGAGGGGACTCCTTGGACAGGAAGGCCGAGGCAGTGGCTCGTTCCTTGTTTACGATTATGGGGTCAACTATGTGACCAGTACTGGCATCCGCACTTGTGTCTCAGATACTTACCGAGTGGACAAAACTGTGGCACTGCGAATTGGAAGAGCAACAGGGTTCTCCTGTCTGTGTGGAACTAGCGGACCAACTAGTGCAAGGCCTGAAGTTCTTTTGTGACGCAGCCCTGGATACCCTTTCTCTGTTATCCAGGGCTTTAGTGTCAGCAGTGGTGCTGAGGTGCTTGATTTGGCTGAAATGCTGGTCTGCTGACCAGGCATCCAAAAAAGCCCTGATGGATCTTCTCTTCCTTGGTGTCCGGCTCTTTGGAGCCTCACTGGATGACATTATTAAAAATTCCACAGGTGGTAAGAGTACACTACTCCCACAGGCCAGGAAGGCTAAGGAGCCACGCCGTAGGCAAGGGCACTCATTCTCACAAACGGCTTTTTCACCCCCCCCGGGGCTTCGACCAAGTGTCCCCAGCCCGACAGGACGACCTCTGAAGGACCAAAGCTTCCCTGGAACTGCAAGCCTGCAAGCAAAAGTGCTACTGCATGAAGGTTTGCCCCCGCCTGCAACACGGGTGGGGGGGGGTCACCTTCGGGAGTTTGCAGCCTGGTGGGCCCCTCGGTCCAATGAGTCTGTGATCTGATTTCCTCAGGCTACAAGATAGAGTTCCCTGGCTGCAAAACAGATTCTTCCCCTCCAGCATACCTGTACTGATGGCTCGCAGGGAGGCCCTATTGGGGTCGGTAAGGAACCTGCTGAGTCACAGGGTGATGGTACCTGTTCCGGAATCGGAACATTTCCAGGGGTTTTACTCAAACCTGTTCGTAGTCCCCAAAAAGGAAGGAGTATGTCCAATCTTGGACCTGAAAGCCCTCAATTTGTAAAAGTACAGAGGTTCAGAATGGAATCAGTTCGCTTAGTCACTGCACTTCATCAAGGGGACTTCCTGGCATCCTTAGACATCCAGGATGCGTACCTGCATATACCCATATGCCTTTGGCATCAGAGGTTTCTGTGTTTTGCAGTCAGGGAAGCCCACTACCAGTTTGTGGCTCTCCCTTTTGGTTTGATATCAGCCCCCCCCCCCCCCCCCCGAGTCTTTACCAAGGTATTGGCTCCTGTTTTGGCATTGCTGCGGCTACGCGGGATCACGATCGTGGAATACCTAGATGATCTCCTCCTGAGAGCATCTTCCGCCTCAGAGTTCGAGGAGGATGTGGCGATCACCATGCAGACCCTGCAGGAATTTGGGTGGCTGTTGAACCTAAAAAAGTGGGTCATCATACCGACTCAGCGTCTGGAGTACCCAGGCTTGCTGCTGGACTCCATGGAAGTGAGCAAGTCTCTCCCTTCAGACAAGCTGCAGACTCTCAGAGCCACGGTAAAACTGTCGATGAACCGCAGGTGGTCGTCGCTCTGCTTCTGCATGCAAGTTGTGGGACTCATGGTGGCCTCTTTCGAGGCAGTACTGTATGCCCAGTTTCACACCAGAGTCCTGCAGAAGGAGATTTTGACAAAATGGGACAAATCTCCGTTGTCCCTGGATCGGCAGATTCAGGTGAGCCAGTTAGTCAGGGATTCCCTGCTCTGGTGGCTGAGCTCCCCGGCACTTCGGTCCTTGAAGTTGTTCCTACCTCTAAAATGGACAGTGATCACAATGGATGCCAGCCTAACCGGCTGGGGTGGAGTAATGGGAGTTCAGTCGATCCAGGGCCTCTGGTCGGTGGAGGAATCCAAGTTGCAGATCAAGCTGCTCGAGCTGAGAGCGATCGGGCTATGCCTCTCCACAT